>NW_017305916.1:665433-673970 GCF_001594115.1 Trachymyrmex septentrionalis
AGAGAGAGAGAGAGAGAGAGAGAGAGAGAGAGAGAGAGAGAGAGAGAGAAATTATACATCTAATATATCCTTAATTGTAAACAAATTTGATATATGGAAATTTTATATTATAAAGTAACACTTTGTATATCTTGTATTATATGTTAATGGAGGAACTATCTTGTTCTATTAATTTTTAAAATTACTTTTTTAATATTCGGATATTACATAGGAGTTATAATATAACTATTATATCGAGTAATTTATAAGTTAATTTTTATTTATATAATTTTACTATTCGTCAATTTAACGATGCTGATCAATTTTAGCTCGTGTTGAAAACTTTGCGATGGAAAAAGAGAAGGACGCTTACAGAATTATAAGTCCTTATCTTCTGCGACGAGTCGTGATCCTGACTTGCCTTTCTCAACAATTAGTCGTCAGTACTGCAGAGGTTTCATAAGAATCCCCTTAAGACAGAGGGATTTCGCGGTACGTAACCACGAAGGACTGGCTTAATCCTGGGAAACATAATTAAAGTACCTTCAAGTTTTCCATTTCACATTAATTCCGGCTTTTATCAGCCGCTTTCCCGTCTTCGCTCGACGCAAAATACGTTTCAAGTATCTCGGAAGCAGTTTTTTCTTGATAGTCTCATACGATTACTTTATCGCTAATAAACGGGCGAATATTGCGTAAATTTTTGCAATTTGTCGATAGAGGAAATTAATTTTTTGATATATTTTATTTATTTTTATATTAATAAATGACGTTTTCTCGATTATCTATCCTGTAGGGGAGACTTATTTAGACATTTCTTCATTAGTATTTTTTCATAGTTCAAATGGGGTTGCTTTTAGATCTGTAGGTCTGTTCGAGTCGAGCTAATTCAAATGGTAATTTTATAGTACAGTCTAGTGGAATGGTAATTTGAATACTAATTTTGTTGTCTAGATTATACTATGGTAGAACACTAATTTGAAGTATGCATATGCGTTGAGTAAATTTGCAGCTCGACACGCCCGTCCGCGCAGATGTTGCCAAATGACGATATGTATAAACTAAACTTGTAGTGCGCTGGAAGTAGTCTGTGTTGGTTAAATGACATTAAGGACTACGAGCTAGTGGTCTATCATCTGGTCCAACGTTACTTACAGCTGTCATTAGCAGCTATCTTTATTACGATATCAAAAGACTTTGCAATAGATAATGTACAGCTGTTACGTAACTAAAGTATGAGGAAAAATTACAAAATTTGAATTTTTTAATAATAATTCTTATTTTAATAATAATTCTAAATTATTCTAACTTATTTACAACTTTTATTGTACATACAAAAATGTTTATCTTTCTAGAATTAATACGAAGCGAGTTAAAACGAGTTACATCAAGATTTTTTAATTTCTCATTTAATTATTATCAATGTCTTTCTTTAGTTTTTTAATTTTTTTCATGGATTTATCTATAAAATATTCTTTTTAATCTCTCTCTTATATTTAATCTCTTAATTTCTTTTCTTTAAGTCTGCCAAATTATTTACGCTAATACATTTAATCTTTATAAAGAATGATAATAATTCATGTACCATGTGTCTAAAGATGATATATGATCATATATTTAAATGGAATGGGATTATTTCGTCAACAAATCGTGTTCAAAGTAAGTCATATTTCTTAATCTAATCCGTAATACTAGTATCTATATATACGATCGCTGCACATTATCCCTCACGGAGGTGGAGAATCTTCGAGATTCCGCGTTGCCCTCTCCAAGGGCCATAGATACTCCGGGTAAAAGGTGCAGAGATAAAAAGGGGATTAAGACACGGCGGTTGTACTGCCAGCCATCCTCTCTCTCCTCCTTTTTCTACACCCCTTCTCCCCCCCGCCCTCTGTCCTCTGTCCTCTCCTCGTTCTTCCGTGTAATTGTAAACTTACACTCGCGCGCACCATAAATTTCTCTCGTCTTAGCTTACTTTTAAAATTTAGTATTCACGCGAACCGCCTATTCCCCGAGCTGCTCTCTGCTCATTGTGCACTAGCAGAAAAGTCTAAAAAAGTTCTAGCAATTCCGCGCTGCCCCATGCCACGGCCTCCGTTGCCACCGTACCTGGTGTATTGATAAGAAAAAAACGCACTCCATCCGGTCTATTGTCTTGTGCACTTTTTATTGCATCGTACTGCTTTTAACGTTTCCATTCACCGTTCTACACCGTTCGGTATAAAGGCAATTTTGCAATGCCGCCCGACATGTGATTTTCATTACATTCATTTACCCCGCGTTTAATAAAAAAAATCGTAATTTACTTAAAATTACTTAATATTTTTTAGTAATAAATAACAATCGATCGATAAAGTGAATAATACATAAACGAAGGAAGAAAGACTTTATTCGGTCAAAGCGGATTTTAATGTCTAATATTATAATATTTTTTATACGCGCAAAACTGTAACTTTTTATACACACAAAACTACGCATCGATTGTTTGTTGGTTTTGAAACACAGACGTAAACTATAATTGGAATATGTAATACAAATTATAATAAATTAACAAGCAAAGTAATGATGTATGAGCATAAAATCACTGAAGAATTTATTGCGAAAAATATCATCTGAGTCAGTATTCTGGATCAGAATCTGGATCTACATTCCGCTATTTAATTTATGTTATTATGTATTTCAGTTTAGGACTGTGTTTCAAAATGACAAATAATCGGCACGCAGTTTGCATTAATCCGAAATTTTAAAATTCGCGCAAAAGGTACTATTAAGCAAGAATCGCTTTGATCAAATGAGGCTTTCATTTGTATTACTTGCATATTTTTCAGTTGTTTCATCAGAAATCCTTTTTCTTTACTTATTTTTACTTTTTTTCTTTGATTTTATTACTTTTTGAATACGATATCGTTTATCTGTTGGTTGTTACATTATTATTTTTAATCAATCTTGTAATGTAAATAATTGTAATTTTTTATTAAAATTTTTTATTAAAAGAATAGTTTTTCAAAGTCAAAAAAAATTACAGTTTTCTTCATGATTGAATCACAAAGTCATATTTTTATAAATATGGATTTGTGAACTTTTATAGAATATGAAATTCGTAAATTTTTCTCTTTCTTTTTTTTTTGATTTTTTTTTAATATCAAACGCATATTGTAAATTGCAGTGAGTGTAAAAAATTGGTATTATTAGTAAAAATATTAACAGTAAGTATTAATTAATAATAGGTATTAATTCAGATGTGTGAATTTACTGTAAAAACTATAAAAGATAGAAGAACTATTCATATATATTAATAAAATTCAAGAAAACATTAATATATATCTAGAATATACCTAAAAAAATATATAATTCGACGTTACAAGGGATTTTTAATAAATAATCAAAATTTCAAAGGTGATTAAGGATATTTTTTTTATAAGAAAGAATGTAACCCCTCGCACAGAACATAAAGGAATCCGAAGACAACTTTCACCTTCCGCCCTCTTTTTCACACTTTCTTTTTTCATCTACCATATGTATACGAAACAAGATTACCATGGCAAACATAATTTTTCCCCTATTGCCCTTTCTTTATACAATATGTATTTTCTTTTTCGTACTTTTCTTTCTCTTTCTCGGAGCTTGCTTTTTGGAGAATTCAGTCTGTCTTACTCTTTCTGGGAAGACCTGTTTGAAGAAACGAGTCATATTCTCCCTCGTATAGAAACCTTCGCGTATTTCCTCTTCGCTGAGAAAATGAGATCATGCTGAATGACGGGGATAGCATAATCTTCAAGGGTCCGCCTGTTTTTATAGAAGCTCGAGAAAATAGCGTGGGGAAAATATGTTTTTCTTTATCGATAAATTCTTGCATGCTCACGAACCATTTGTGGATGGTTCGCAAAAATTGTGTTACTGTTTATGTATTTCAATCTTCTTTCTTCGTGATCTGCATAATCTGCGATATTCTCGAAAGTGTATTTCGATTATACTTAATAATTATAAATATAACTTTATGTGCCAATTACGAAGCGTAAATCTTATAATAAAAGAAATTCAAATTTATTTTATTACAAGATTTCTAATAAAGATTTTATTAAAAATAATAAAATTTATTATATACTTTATTAGTTCATTTTTGAATACACACATATATTTTTAGGCTTTACGTAAAATAGATTTTAATTATTTTATTTTTTAATTATGTAATTTTCCCGTAATTTGAAGCTGTGGAAAAGCTGTTTTATTGTGTGAAAAACAAGATATATTGTTACAAATAAGTTCATTACAATGGCACTTTATTCGCTTTGTCAAATAATTTATTTTAATCTGATTTACGTGACGTAAATACAAGACAACGATAAATACGAGGACTATGGCAGCATTATACTACCGCGTGATCCAGCGCATAAATAAAGATTTATTCATAAATAAGATGTAGTTTGCCACGAGCAAACTTTGTTCGCGGGACACAATATAAACTTTGTTGGTAAGCTTCGGCCGCCAGTCCACGACAAGCTTCTCAGTCGCTTTTTGATATTGTGATGGCAAAGGAACCAGATGAAATCGCCACGGAATAAATGTAAAGCGTAACTTTGAACTTTCGACCAATGCGCAGATGGACGTACAGGATGTCATCTTTCGTATCAAGCTACAGGAAAGGCCCGGTTGCCCTCGTATAGATCTCCACGATGGAGAATTTCCCCCGAGGACAGGCGCGTAAATATCGAAGGTATGAAAAATGCACCGGACGATAGAAAAAGAAGTTCACGCCATAAATAAAGATTTGCTTATCTCATAAATAACACGGACGACCGCAGCGATAAAAAGTCGAAGACTCCTCAAGCTACGATGTAAAGTTCGGGGGTCACCTTAAATATCCTGCCAGCAACAAGCCATATTTTTCCAATGCGAATACAATTTCAAAAACTCTCTCGAATTTTCGTTCGAATAAATAGTAGACTTTATTTTAAAATTTCTACTAGGTAGGTATAGATATCGTTAATCTTCGCTAAATTTGTTCTAAAATGGAATAATTCTTGGATAATAAAATTTATTATTGAAAATTTAATAAAATTTATCTTAATATCAAGTTAGCTTTTTTGCAGTTAAAATTTCTTGATTCGATGTCTATCCAGATCTTATTTATATTCTGCTCATTTATATGATCGTTACAATATATAGCTGAGAAATACTGAGAAAAGCTGATAAATATAGCTGAGAAAAGTAGAAAAATGTCACATTATTTTAGGATTATAACGGAATATATAAGATTTTTTTGATAGACAATCAGTTTCTCTTCCATGGACCAAAATTTATACTTTTTGCATAATAAAGGCGCAATCTTTTCTCAATTGTAGATACAAATAGATATGCATCGGTGGATAACAATACAGAGACTGTCTCGTGCAACATTAACGTATCCCCTTCGTGAATTCCAAAGATTTGCCGTAAATTTTGTTTGCATAAATGGAACGCTCCATTTAGAATTTCGACGAGCTTAGATAGATCAGTAGAATGTTACTTCCGGATGGAATTTTCCAACTACTCGCCGTCACCCCGTGCTTCTTGCAACGTGGCGGCAGATTCTCTCTACAGTGAGAAATACCACCTCAAGAAGATTCCTCTGGAAGTGGCAAAGGGGACGATCTCACCTAACTTAGCTACCGTGCGGCTGTATCATAGCAATAAACATTCTGTAGCTCGCGAGGGTATGAAGAAACGCGGAGAAACGCAATTGCTCTTCAGTACTTTTTATTTATTTCGATGCTCTCCTCTTTTCTCCTTTTGCAAATGGTGGTTAACCCATCAAGATTCTGAGTAACTTTTCATTATCATATACAATATAATGAAAATTATCACTGTCGAAACGAACCTTTTCTGAGAATTATATCAACTTCTTGTTCAACGTTTGTAGCTAACTCTTAAAAAGATCCGTTATGTTAATAATCCGTTATGATAATATCTATTAAATTAAATTAATAGTATTTTTTAGATTTTAAATCGATATTAATTTATCATGGATTTATTAAGTAATTAATATATGACGATGAATGAATCTGTGCATAGTGCTGCAAGTACACACAAAACCTGAATGACTAATGTTATCAAATGATCGGAGCTAGTCGACTAGAAGTATGCGATTGAGTTCAGACGCACCGTCATTAGCGGATAATAGGAAGGTGCTAGAAATTGCGCTCGCGCAGAATTGGGTAATTATTCACCTTTTAGTAACGAGCAAAAACTGCTATAAGGATAAGGAGTTTCTGAATGCAGCGAAGTTAGCAACATCGCGCAGTTGCAGGTACTTTAGTGCTTCCGTTTTTGTCTCGGCCGGATGCACCGGATATGTTTGCGAAGTTCGAAGCATGGAAAAAGCCCTTCTAGCGCACGCTCGAGAGACACTCTAGAGCTGTTCCTTTTTGGTTCCCCGTGCGTCATCTTCCACCGTTTCGTGGCCAATCGACTTAAATTGCAATAATTTAGCTCTTCACACGAGTCTGGAGACTCTCAAGTAAGATTTCCGTGATACGAGAAAAACAACATTATCGTGCTTGCAGTCAATATCGCGGCAGTCAATTACAGTGATTCCATTAACAGAGAATCTATTGTGAAGTGTTTTTTATGCACGTTATTTAACAAAATATATATTTAACGTAAAGGAATATTAGAGACTCAAGAGAAATATTTTTAGGTACACAAAAAGAATTTTTGCATAACATTCTTTGCGTGTTGCGAATTAATGTAAAATATATGGAGTATTTTTTAAAAATTTATATTTTGACAGATCTTGGTAGATCATAATTTGTGATTTAGCAGATGAGAGTATTATAATTTTTACGAATGCAATTCTATAGATACTGTAAATACATACAAATGCGCACTTTACTCCAATTGCCGTGAGGAAATATAAAGACCATTTTTACATAGCCCTGTTCCATCGATACCAGTCTCGCAGAAAGTATGCCGATTTCAATAACCGATATGTATGTTTATATTCTTTCGTCTTTGTGCGGTACGACTTCTCGCAAACTGCGTAAAAGCGATTTGCTCGTGAAAGACTCTCTCAGTTCGGTATAACTTTCACGTTTATGAAGTTGAAGATACGGAAAGTTTTCCTTGCGTCGCGATCTCAAACTTTGTGGGGGCCTTTGTCTTCGGGCAAAGTATTTTCGATGGCGATTCTGATTTTCATATCCTTCTTATGACATTTTTATGCGCGAAATAAGAACAATTGGGATCAACGCCCCATGGCAATTTGAGGTGGAAAACAATGCGCCGATCTAACTTTAATGAATAAAAAAGATTACGTGGAAGTTCAAAAATATTTTCACAAATGCTAATACAAAAAGAGATAATATAACTTTCTCTATATGTTTTTCTTTATATTAAGATTAAGGATTGAGACAAAAGAGAAGAATAATTAATACAAAAAAATAGGATTATTATTTTTGTTACTATAATAGATACGAAATATATTTTTACTAAATATAAGCACGAAAAATTTCTACTCGTTCTATATGTTCACGTGAAATATCGAGATCTCATCCAAAAAATGAGGAGAGAGAAAGAAAGTTTTCGCAAAGCAAAAAAACTCAGAAATCTTGTCTTTCGACGATCTACATCAGGATACGAATTTTCCTATAGAGTGAATCTTCGCGTTCAAGAAAATACGTTAGAACAACTCAATATTCTCCAAGTTTGAAAACGCGCAGGTGAAGACTGTAAAAGCTTTTGATAAGTATATACGATTCAACGTATGGATTCTCCATCAAATATTTTTTTACATTGATCGCGTGTCACATCAACTCTCTCTTTCAAAAATATAAAATAAAATAAAATATAAAATAATTAGGAAAAATTTCTTAAGAAATATATTCAATTTTTTTATTTTGATGTTTTTATTATCAATGTATGAAATCGTTATTCAAAGAAAAAATGATGACTGTAATAATCCGGGACATATCTGTATTATAAAAAAATATTGCAACTTCCATGGAAACATACGAATTTGTTTTCCCACCACAATTTTCGGTCAGTTTCTATCGAATGCGATTGATTTGATTCGAATATAGATCTTGTTACGTTCACGTATTCTACGTAGGTCGAATTAATTTGAATTAGGAAATTTATAAAACAACTTGTTGTTGCACTTTGAAATTAGATATATTATACTTTGATGAATATCTCGCGGTATCGTACTGTTTTCGAAGTCAGCCACGGTGAAATTGCTGGCAAAGTTCGTTGATGTTAATAGTCAAGTTCGTCATATTTATCGTAGTTGTTTGTCAGTATTTATGGCGTTTTGCTCTGGCCGATTTCCGGGGAAAAATAATTTATTACTCGGAAACGCCGTGACCCCGCGATTGTGACTTATCGAGCCTGCATTTTTACGGTGCTATCACTGCGAAATATTAGGACTATGAAATTTTTGTTTAAAACTACTATTTTATATCTTTGATATATTCGTTAGAATAGATTGATTGATATTCTCGTTAGAGTGGAGTAAATAGAAATGTAATATATTTTAGTGATATAAACGTTAATATTCGCAACCACACGTAACATATATATAT
>NW_017305916.1:674070-681452 GCF_001594115.1 Trachymyrmex septentrionalis
GTGCGATTTATTATTTACAATACCCAGTTGACTTCTTTAATACATTCTATATGTGCATAAGTGCAAACACCACGTGCACACTACATTGAATAAGAATATTGTAGCACTACTAAAATGTAGCGTGATCTGTGGCAAAAGTTCTTCCACCCTGGCCGTGGTTATTTACATAACTATCATACATTTTAAATTCATATATTGTTTTCAAAAATATACAAAAAAATCAGATTGTTTCTTATGCACACAACTCTTTCTTTAAAAAAACCTATTTTTTCCTTCAAACGTCAGAATTTAAATAACGTAATCAGGACGAGCGATAAACGGATACGCGGGAAGTAAAATAAGCGTGCCAGAAAAGTTGCTAAACGAAAAGTCGTCGCATCTGGCAACAGAATGAAGTTCCCGCATGCACAACAAATACATCGCGCGAATAAAAGCACAATGTCGAGCTGTCCCGCGCAACTTTCGTGCCTCGTTCGTATTCGACTGCACGACACAAAAATTTGCAAGTAAATGAACGGAACCTAAATGTCTATCTCTTCGAGCCGTTGGTATACCGACTCGAGCCAAGTAACAAAGACCGAGTTTAAACAGAAAAGCGAGGAAGGACGAGAGAGAGAGAGAGAGAGAGAGAGAGAGAGAGAGAGAGAGAGAGAGAGAGAGAGAGGGAGGGATATAGGGCGAGAGGGAGGTAGACGGTGAAATCTCCTGTCACGGCATTAATTAATCGTCCCAACTTTTAAGTAAATCGTCGTGCCGCATTTCCTCGTCCTTTTCCCCCTCGCTTTTATCGTTGCCATTCTGCATGTCACCGACCGGCATCGTCGGACTATTCGTCATTTGGACTGCAGCGAATGTTTCCAAAACATAAATTTCTACTGACGTCGCGCAACTTTCGAAGAGCTTGTCGTGACCAATGGCGACGATAAATTCCGCGTTCGAGAATGCAACGAGTGGAGACAAGATTAAGCCGGAGAAAGATAGAATTAGAGTTGAAAAGCATGGTCGACCTTTGATAACGTGTCAGATAAAAGATAAAAAAGAAAAATCTTTCTCGGATGTTGATTTGAGGAACAAATTTTATCGTTACATAACGCTACTTTATAAATTTTGAATAAATTTCAATGCAAGAAAAAGAAGTAACTTTTTTAAACGCATTTTGAGGCGCTGAGTTTGAATCTGTCGACAAAAAAATTCCACAAGATTGAATTTTTAAGATATAATATGTCAATTTTAATCAGAGTCGAGAAGAAACTCGTTATTTGTAAGGAAGTTACAAGTTAGAGTTACTTTGTTTTAGTAACTAACTTAACTTTGTTCCTTTTTTCCATCTATAATTGTAACTTAATTTACATTAGTTACATTTTTTTTATAACTAGTAGAGAACTAATTCAATGGTTACTTTATATCAAACTTATTCGTCAACATTATGAAACATTCGTTGAATAATCATTGATTGTTTCTTATGATATATCTTTATCTATGATATTTATGATATTATTTTTGTAAATGTATTAAGAATTAAACTCGAATCTTTTTCATTTAGTATGTAAACGCATCTTAATCTTAATATAATTTCTTTATTGTCATTCTAAGAGTATATTATTTAATTATATTAATTAATTATAAATAACAATATAATTGAATGTTTAGTACTAGTAAAATAATTGTAATGTTAGAAATGTATAAAATTTTTGTATTTAAAATAGTAATTCAATAATTACGAAAAATTAAAAGAATAATTGAAAACGGCTCGTTACTTTTTAAGTAATTGTAGTCATAACGTGTTACTTTTTAAAATTGATGATTCGTAACAGTAACTAGGTACTTTTTAAGGGGAAAAATTGTAATTAATTATTTTTACAAAGTAACTTTCCCAATCCTGTTTTTAAAATATAGGATATTAATTTTTAAATATATATATATATAGTATTTCTTTCTGAATAATTTGGGTGCGACAAATAAGTAAGGCGAATGTTTCCATCAGGATTTGATGATAATTGAGAAATGTTATCAGAGAAGTATTGAAATGATAAAATGCTAGGCGACTGTTGAATCCTAATACATAAAATTGATCCAAATTTAATAACAAATTCAGGCTCAGCATTAAAACTTATTTTATGAAATAGTCTTTATATGTTCTTGCAAAAATCTTGTAAATTAGTATAATTTAGTATTTAATTTGTGAAAGTAAAAGGTATAGAGGAAGATCGGGTGATATTGAACATTTTAGATTTTTTTCAAGATTTTTTTCAAGATTGTTTTCATTTTATTGGACGGCAAATACTAAGTGTAATATGTATGACACGAAATATTATACGAAAACATCTTTTTAATTGTATTTTTCTAAAAATAAAAATAGCCAACATTTTTGCATTTTTCATTGCCATTATACACAGCTGAAAATAAAAAAAAACATGTTTAATTGAATATTAAATTTGGAATTGCAAATTTTTATTTTTTATTTTGGATATACAAACTTCACATTTATAAGAGAGACCAACTCTAAGGTTGCATATTCAACCTTTACAAATATTGCATTGAATTTAATCTTCATCAAAATTTTTTTTATAAATGACGCAATTAATTTTTTCATCATTTTATTATTTTATTATTTTTCTTAGACGCTAACGCTTTTTCTCAGCCAATGTTTTTGTTTTTTTTTTTCTTATTTTTATCCTTTCTTAGATTGTTCAATACTGCTCGCGATCTCATTGCGCAATACCACCTGAATGATGCAGCGAAGAAAAATAATATATGTATGAAATGAGCAGATAATACTTTTGAGCCTTTCACGGATATTTTTTTTAGAGATATCAAAGGATTTGCGGGCTATCGCCGTGTCATGATCCATTGCTAATGTCAACGTTTTGTGAACTTTGCTATTCATCTCTTATGATCAATGGATCACGACACGGCGATAACTCACAAACCCTTTGGCACCTCTGATAAAACGAGCAACTTTAAAACAAGAAAGATTTTAAATTCATAACTTAAAGAATAATGATGCTGTTTAGTAAATCAAAAACGATATTTTACTTATATTTAATGATATGACTGGTTGGTGAAGTTAACTCCCTGCTGGCGTAAACAACAGCTACACAACAAAATGCACAATGACTCATAAATAATACTGTTTCCATTCTCAATATGCAGAGGTCCAAATTCTCATTTGTAGGTGAACCAGTGTGTTAGTGGCTTAATAAGTACTACCACACGCATCTAATATTTTAAACAATCCTTGTCCCATATACCAGCTGCTGTCCAATATTATCCGACTTTCTCGTACCCGCATCATTATTCATGAAACGTGATATAATAAATGGTTAGAGTTAAAATAAATTAATCAAATTAAAGTCACTTAATCTGAGACAGTTAATTAAAAATCCGATTAATAAATATCTGTAATGGAAACTTTTACCATAAACACATTTTTTGTTATTTGCGTAACGAATTAAGTTTTTTCTCAATTAAATCTTAAATATGTTTAGTTACTAAAGCATGAAAATATTAATGTGAGAGCAATTATCCCGGGTAAAGTATGGTTTGAAAGAAATGTAAAAACACATCGACTATCGTCTTCCTTTGAGTGAGACCATTTGATGGTAGAAGCGGTGAGGAAGGGACATTAATTTCCGGTCTTTCGTACGCAACGAGATCCTCGTTTTTATGATCAGCTTTATACCGCTGCACTCAAATAAGCTGAAAATTATGCGCTGTGTAAGTGGAATGAGGGACTCTCCCACCTCCCTCCCCCTCCCAACCAATGCAGTTCACAAGAAAAGCTGAAAAGATATCATCGTGATTTTATGTTGATATAAAGTCAGAAAAGATAGCAGGATAGTAGTGTACAGAAAGTAATTGGATGTTTTCAAGAGAGCCGCATTTAATATCTTTTTGCAGAAATTTGTTATATATATTTTTGAAAAAGTCCATCTCCCTCGCAGTCTAAATCTCATGAATTTTTTTCTTCTTACAATCTTGTCGTATTTATACATATTTTAGTCTGTCATCGAACTTTTTATCGACACTGTAAGTTCTATTGCAAGTGAAAAATGTATTGTTTCCAGAAGGCTGAATATATAATCCTTCAATGCTATACTATATTTATTGACTTATTATCTGTAGCATATCTAACCCAATTTTGATTATAACTTTTACAAAAATAAAGATATTGTAACAAATTGTGTTCAATGAAATGCCAGGCATTAAGGAATACAACGCTATCGACTAAATCTCTATTATGTATCTTTATTAGTAAAAAAGTTATAAACAATCAAGTAAATAGGAGTTTTGAAAAATCATTTTTTGTCTAAAGAGAACTGGATTTGCCATATCAAGAGTGACATTGAAGGATTAATTATACGAGGAAAGAGAAAATTCGCACGTGTTGTCCGGCGAATGATGATGATTTAATCGAGTGATCAAGAGGCCGTAAAGAGGCCCCAGCTAAATATCCTTAAACATATGAATAGTGTTCCCGAACTGTTAACTGCGCGGCGAGTAATAGATATTGTTCCACTTATAGTTATCGTGCACCACGTAGGAGTTATCGACTCCCTCGACGACTGTAATCGCAGAAGTAGTTTCAAGGATCCGTTTTCAGCGGTCGACGCTAATAGTAACGCGATATTGAGTTTCCGTTGTATTTACGAGTACCGCTCTTTGCCGCGAGGAAACATAGATCCTGGGTCGTTACGTTATACCGCGACCGCGATTCCTCGGTGCAGTATTACGCTATACTTATATCGAGAACACCAAGTGGGCTTTGCACGTGGCGGTTTTGAATTAATTAGTTTTGGTTTGGCTCGGACATCACATTGCTGTTACTCCGTATAAATACAATCATTCTAACAATGCTCATAGTGGCTTCAACTTCTGCGAAATTACTATAATATTTTAAAAAATTCAATGTAGGGTAACTCCGGCAAATACGCCGCGCTGGGATTTACGCCGCAGAAGTTAGAAAAAATAGAAGGAATGGGGGTAATTTTCCCGCAACTGCTCTGTTACATATTTTTTTATATTGTGTTATATTAGTTTTGTGTTATGATTTCAGCTTCTTAATGAAATAATATTAATGAAATTATTGTGAGTTGAATCGATTTGTCACTGTAATATAAGTAACGCCATCATAAATTATAATCTACATAAAATGATTAACGTAGGGCGTGTGAAAGATTTACTGGTTATTTTATGATATGTACGTGTAGTGGAATAGTAAAGCATGTTGTATAGCAAAATACAAGTGCTTTGCTTTCGTATTCTTTGTTTAGTTTGTTGTCTTGTATATCTTCCACTTGTTTGGGATATACGGCATTTTTAACGAGCGGGATTTATGCCCAAAGCATACAAAGTGCGCAGATTGAATTCAGTCCACTAAATGCAATAAGCGCATTATATGAAATATATACCTTATACCATAACACTTGTAATATATGTAGGAAGATTGTAATTATAATTTATTACTTCATTTATTACTACATATTTACCATTCTTATTTCTTGATAAAACTTTATAAACACATTTTACAAATTATTGAATCATTATACATCTTATTTATATGCATTATTTGTAAATTTTTTATTAGTCGTACAAAAAGTTTATTTTTCTAATATGAAAAATAAATATTTCGGATTTTTAGTATTTTTTTCATAGTAATACACAGTACAAAGTTTTTACTAATGTAATTCGTTTATTATAAACATAGTAAATAATACTTAATAAATTAAGTTTTTGATAGGTGCGGCGTATATACCGGAGTTACAATAATTAATGGAATTTTATAATTTTGGAATTTAACATAATTTTAATATTTTAACATTTTTAAAGTAGCTTTGGCAAATAAGTAAAAGTAAATAAGAGTTCGAGAGGGCATGAGATGTTAACTTTATATTTATAAAATTTATCATATAATTTTCCACACGAATACTGCAAACAAAATCTATTTTAGTTCTAATGTTTTTCGATAAAATTTTTAGGCGTTATACTGAGCTGCAAATTAAAAATATGAGAATTGTACAAAAATTTCAGTCTGGAAACTTGAAATATATTCACTGGAAAAGTGAATATGTAAAAAACCGATACTTTTTTAATTTTTATCTCGTTTGCAATGTTACTCGCTTATCGACTATATCGAAATTATAAAAATGAAATATTAAATATACTATTAAGTAGTAACTTTTAAACTGTGATAAATAATATTGGATAAATAATCTTAAGTGAAAAGACTTGAATAAAAAAGAAATAATGTTTATTATTTTTGTCTCTGAAAGGAAAATTTTAACGTATTTCTATATATTATTAATGAAATTTAAATACATATATATATATTTGTAAATATATTTTTAATATTTATAAATATATTTTTAAATATTTATATTGTTTTGATGTATATAAAATCCGTAATGTCATATTCATGATCCATAAAGTATATTTGTTTACAATTTTTGTCGAATACACATTCATTCACCATCCTCAAAAATAGTTGTATTATATCGTAAAATTATT
Source organism: Trachymyrmex septentrionalis (assembly GCF_001594115.1). NCBI lineage: Eukaryota > Metazoa > Arthropoda > Insecta > Hymenoptera > Formicidae > Trachymyrmex > Trachymyrmex septentrionalis. The sequence goes on from NW_017305916.1 coordinate 680,578, forward strand.
TTATGTCCGCGAACGAATCCACCGTTCAAAATGTTTGAATCAACAGACCTCAATAAATATCTCTCGTATTTCCAATAATCTATTGAGCTAATATTTTTATTTGCGTGTGCTTGGTAACGTGCTGATTCGAATCATGATACACTCGTGTTTATTATTAATAATATTTATGCAGCGCGTGCAATAATATCTTGATTGTTAAAATTAGTAATATTTGAATGTGGAACCTGGAGTTAATGAATATGATAATGAATCGAGCAAGTTATTCAACCGTCTGTCTGCAAATTATCGCCGTGACGTTTATATCATAATCTACATTGTATCGATTGGTGTATATAACAGGATTCTCTCTCTTTTTCTGTCATTCCTTTCCCCTTTATAAGATCCTTCAATCTATCATCTATTAGAACATCGTTATTCAGTGCTTATTCTTTTAATGGCGTCTTAACGATAACATAATTTGTCTTCAATGACCATCTCGATCGTTACTGTCTCCCCATCTCGTTAATTTTCAAAGTTGAATCGCAAGTTACGGAAGAAAGAAGAAGAAATAGGAAAAACGAATGAGGATATAAAGAGGATAAGAAGGATAAAAGAAGAAGAATAATTGACTAACTATTAGCTACAGTTACGATAATTGTCTCTTTTATTTCATTAAAACAATAAATATACAATATTTCTCTTGAATAAATTTTAGACAATTTATAATTCACGACAAAAGTCAATACAGAAGTTTAAAAGAAGAGAGAAGAAGAGAAGAGAGATATAATTTTATATTAACACAAAGTAAATGTATGTATTTGAAATATCAGTATACGAATACATATATGTATAAGAACGTATACAGCATAGTAAGTACATTGAATTCTTGTCATGCT
>NW_017305916.1:681552-683926 GCF_001594115.1 Trachymyrmex septentrionalis
TGCAAAGTAAATGTATGTATTTGAAATATCAGTATACGAATACATATATAAGAACGTATACAGCATAGTAAGTACATTGAATTCTTGTCATGCTCTTATATAAAAATATGTATTTAAAAAACAGAAATTTGAGATATTCTTAGAACAATTTTGGAAAAATATGTCTCTTTGTCATTACATAAAGAGGCACAAAAAGAGGAGGAAATAAGAGAAAGAAAGATAAGAAAATATAAAAATGCGAACTGAACAATCGTTCGATTTACAATCCATTAAAGCGATGACAGGCTAACTCCGTGACTTTGGTTCTTTTCTTTTCGATATTCGAGCTTTCTCCAGGAATATCTGCGCGCACTTTGAAGCAGTACGCGCGTTTCAGTCTTCTTGTTACTAGAATCCAAACACCAAGAGAAGTCTTCCTTTTGTCTTTATCGCTACCGCCTATTCGATAGTTCTCTTCCTAATGGCATCGCGATCATTCGGAACATAATTCAGTCCCAATGATCGTCTCGATCGTTAACGTCCCGCTTCCGCGGTCTCGTTAATTCTCCAGCTTGAGCCTTTATACGGCGCGCGTGTAGGTGCTAGGAGGGTGACGGTAGAATTGCGGGTGCAACGTGGCACGGCGTAGGAGGCATCGCCCGTAGGGAGGGTGGATGGGCACCGGAGAGAGAGATAGTCACTATCAATTTTCCTCTAATGGGAGTGCAGCACCGTAACGAGGTCGTACGAGAGGACCGGGGGAGAGTGTCGCGAGCGATCGCACTCGCGGTAACGAACTCACGACACATTGTGTCACCGACATTAATGACGTAACGAGAGAATTGACGACACCGCGTTGTCTCTCAGACGCCGTAGCTTCAGAATTTTCCGGAAATTCATCAAGTAACTTCAAAGATTCTCTCTCTCTCTCTCTCTCTCTCTCTCTCTCTCTTATTTATTCCTACAAACATAGCTACGTTCCTATAATATTGTCTTTTACTAGTTCGCTTGCTTTACTGCATATCTCGTAAAAACTTATAAGAAGGATATTCAAACACACATGCCGACTAAATTTAATTAATATTTATATTAAATGTGTATTTGCGCACATAAACATATATTTTAATATTATATGTATAATTATATTATATTTTACTTTGTTTTTGAGTTATAATCATGTGCAACTTTTCTTTTTGTTATTATATGTTTATTTATGTACTGTTGTCTCTCTCTTTTTTGTTTAACGCTTTTCATATGAAATAAATTAGGTGAATGATGATTTTCTATGGACTAAGAATAAATTATATGACGGTGCAGGATGTTTCGCAGCACGTCATTGCGAAAATTATATTGAACTTTCCTCGTTAGATCTATCATTCTAACGTAATGACTGCAAAGTCTCTTGGGAGCGCATTTCAAATCGTATAACTTTAATTCCTTAAAGTAATTACGTGCTAGAGTTTCCGAGAATCTAAAATAAATTTTAGTTGTAAAATTGATTAATCTCTGTGCGGAGTGTTTGAAGACAGATTAAGTCCGATAATCATCCTGACATAACCAAGTAACTGTGTTTAGTTTTATACGTATAAACATATTTTAATTTTTTCTATTAATTATTGACAATTGCCTGAATTGCAATGAATTGAGTATTGTTGCTCATCGTTTTGCAAGTATTTTAATAATAAAAGTTTCATCGGCATGCATATATATTTATCGGATAGTCTTCCTTATGCATACGTTAATATGGATGTTTATTTTGAAACTAAGTAATTCAACCACCGAAATGGATTTAGTTTGAATATATACAGAAGTTAAAAATAACAAAATGTTATTTAACTCAAAGGGTTATCATTGCTCTTTTGATACCTAATAGTGATGTCAGAATATTTTTAAACGTATGATTCTTCGTGTTTGCTCAGGTAAATTCACTCAGGTGCCTTTCAATTGACGCGCGTTGTGCGGATATGCAAATGTACGTGTTTACCACGCATTACGGCAGGGAATCTCTGTATTTGCGTTGCGGCTGGTATCAAGACGCATCGTGTCACTGTAATATACGGATCCCCGTGTTTACTATCCCAAGCCCGCGGTATCACAGACGACGGATTGCGGAATTGGAAGCTGTCGCTAAATCATTGATTTACCGCGTTCAAACGCGCTTTCGCGCGAGGAAACATGCGCTTTTGCAGTCGCTTTAGGACTCGACGAAATAACCTTCATCCAGCTGCGCATACATCCTAATGTATTATAATTGAGTGGAGAACCCAATGCATTATTTAGAAATCTATCTTATAAATTTTGTATGTTTGTGTATATATATTTATATACATATTTTTTTTTTTTGCGCGCGCGCACACACACACACACACACACACACACACCCACACACACATAT
>NW_017305916.1:684026-686949 GCF_001594115.1 Trachymyrmex septentrionalis
ACCCACCCACACCCACACCCACACCCACACCCCCCCCACACACACACACGTATACAAGTATAGATTTAGTATATAAAATATAATGAGATAACTGGACCATAAATGGCCTAATGCCAGTATGAGCTACTTGTTGTTTGTGAGTAATTATACGGTGAATGTAATAGATAGCACTAATAAGTCCTGCAGATTGTCCATCTGACTCGATTGCATCAATTTATTGCTCAATTTGTTCATTCTATTATTGTCAGTAAAACAAAATACAGAATGTGATATATATTTTGTAGATAAATAATTGCTTTTTATAACTACCATTAGGAGATGGTTATTCATTTTCATAATTCATATTATTGTAGCTTTATATATGGCAATAAAGATGTGAATATGATAGAGAGAGAGAGAGAGAGAGAGAGTCCTATAAAAGTAACATGTTATAAAATAATTACTTTATTTCTTATTTTTCTAAAATTTTTTTTTGACAAAAAAAAGAAATATATGTATATCATTTTTTTTGTAAAAATCTTTATTGCATCTATATAAATAAAATTGAAAAATAAATTTGAATAAATAAATTTGAAAAAATATTTTATATATTTTTTAATGTTCAGAAATGTTTCCTCTTTTGAATCTAACCATCCATTTTCAATTTGGGATTCAGAAAAATTTAACAAAAATCGCAAAGCTTAGGTAGGCTGTAAGATCCGATTATTTTAAATATTTTCAAGTTTGTTTAGGAATGGATGTCAAATCTCCTGCATTTAATATCTGAATCGAGAAAATGGGAAATTTTATTTGTGAATTGTTATTTAGAAAATAATGATTTGCTCATGTATGTAAAGCATGAAAAATGAAAAATCGCCAATTCTGAAAGTGATTTATGAAAATCTCTCTCTCTCTCTCTCTCTCTCTCTCTCTCTCTCTCTCTTCCTATCCCACATTTGTTGAACGGTCGTAACGTTCAATGTAAATGCATTTCATGAATATGCATGCGTTTCATACGTATTTCCTAATTATCGTATACACAATTTTGCTAATCGATAACACCGAGCTGTTGTATCGCAAAAACATTGTATTATATCCACATAAACGGGATTCTATTAGTGCGATGTGCAAATCAGTTTCACGTATCCATGATAATGTTTTTGAATTAAAAAAAATGTATGAAGAAACTCATGTCGTTTTATAGAACAGTTTTTGATAGTAGTCATTAGTCCAATATTTCTAATTAACGTGAAATGAAATTATTGCAGAGATATAAAACGACTAATTATTACGAAAAGTGAATGTACAAACTTCTTCAGAAAAATTTTTAAGAGAATGTAAGAGAGTACATCTTCCTCGTTGTTGGCACTCGGTTATTGCGGCTCGTCGACAACCTGTAAAATTTCTAATTTTATTTCCGTCGTCGCGCGGGACGCTCCTTCGAGTCGTCAACTTTCTCGGAATTAACGAAGAAATTTTCGCAACTCTTTCCGCACTTCCAACCGGCGGCGAGGACGATTCGTGATGAGAAAGGAGGGTGCTTCTCTCCACCCGTTCCACCCCCAGCGGAGGATGAAGTGTCGGCTAATGGCGATAAGCCGTCCGCCGGAAACGAGCATTTCTGTGGGAAGTTGGCGAGTTCAGCGTTTTCATCCCTATTCCCCGTGCGTATGAGAGAGAGAGAGAGAGAGAGACAGAGAGAAAATACGATCTGAAATAAGGTAAAAACGAAGTACGGGAATGAGAGATTTGACGAGGTAGCTGAAAACTCGCGGCGGGGAAAATTTTCAGTACGCGCGCTCGATGATGCTTTTTCATCAGACGACGGGTTTTCCCCGCTGTGAAGTTTGCCGGCGCGTAATTCAGATCTTACAGCTCTCGTTGTTTTAAGTTTCATAACGGTTTTTACGACGACCCAGCAAGAACGGATTCTCGTTGCTGCCGGCGCGCAGATACCACCTCGGCGAATATCGGAGGATAAGTGAGGTCGGCATGAGAGCGGGAGTAGCGCGTTGCCGTTTTGACGTGTAGAAATTCCGCGAGGATGGCTTCACATTTTCTTCAAAATGGTGAAAGCTCTGTGAACGAGCGGTCTTGGTAAAGTTTGATAAAGATATTACATTCTCTCCTAAAAGTCATTATAACATCCAGAAATGTGCACTCAACGCTGCACGGATGCAATACACGATAAAAGGATAATGAAAAATGAAAAAGAACGCGAATTTATATTAGCCATGAGTGTGCATATTTCAATAAGATTCGAAATCCTGGTAGTGGTATCGTGGCGGGTTACGATCGAATTGTAAGTTTCACCTTTCGATTATTTGTTTCCTACTTTGCGGCGTATCTTTATCGAGACCGCATGTACAATACGCGATGTTCGGTGGTGTGACATTTGGGAAACTTGTAAAAGAAATTACACCTGCGTTGCGCAATAACGCATAAATCGTCTTTCGACAAGTTTCCGTTGGCATTCTGTGAAAACTCATCGAGGTAAGTGGCTGGTTTCGATACGGTCGCCAATATTGCTGAGAATAAAACGTAGAAAGAATCCAAATAAAATGTATCAACGAGAGAATCATTGAAGCTGTGATTTATTGCACAGTTTGAAATCATTGGAAAATTTTGTTTACTGCGCGAAACTAGTAGAAACTGACGGATATTACTTAAAAGAGAGATTAATTATTTAATGTAGTCTATTAAGTGATATTATCGAAGCATTTTGCTGAATAAATTTCTTTAATCATTTAATTTACAAAAAGATGATTGAAATGTTTACCGTAATTGGAATCGTTTGCGATTATATCATAAGTGTTATTTAAAATTATCGCAGATAGTATTATTAATACAATATTTCCTGGAATATCATCCATGTTACTAATTATTATTTCTCTTGATATTTATAATAGCAAAAATATATTTGTGTATTTTTAAATAATATATA
>NW_017305916.1:687049-690996 GCF_001594115.1 Trachymyrmex septentrionalis
TAATAAATGATAACTTAACTGTAAGATTCCGATTTGCTGACTGAATGTTAGATTTCGAAGGAGAAGCAAGACTCTTCTTGAAGGGAAGAAGTCATTAATTATTCCTCTGAAACTGTTACTGAGAGAGATCTTCGAGACTTTCTGTTTTGCATCCGCTATGATAGCAAATGGAAGAGAGGAAAATGTTCTCCATATTAAATATTTTCCTTACTGCTCGATCACATTTTTAATGGATAAAGTCGATAACCGGAAGAAATACGTTTATTCTGAAGGACTTGAGTAACAGCCTTTTAAGATATTCTGTAATAGAAGAAATAATTTATTTTCTCTAAATATACGCAAAAAACCTTGCATTAATTATATGGAAAGTTGGATCTTAGTGAAATGAGTTAGTTTTCACGTATAAATGTATTATAAAGTGGTGAACAAAAGACATAAGATTCAATAATGGATAGTTTTTGACAACGTCCAATAATGAATATTTTTTTAATAATGAATAGCTAGGAAACGCTCACAAGCACAAGTTTTACTGATGCATCATAGCTTAAAAACCATTATTACACCTTATGCTGAGCTATCTTTTGTTCACCACTTTATAATACATTTATACGTGAAATTATTATAAGTTACTATTATAAGTTGCCTTATTTTTGAAAACTAATTCATTTCATTGTGACCTAATTTACCATATAATTAATAGCTAGATTAGTAGCTAGATATAGATCTGAAAATTTTATTGGATCAGTTAAATAATTATGTAAACTGGTCATTCATGATAAGCAATGCTGCAAAAATTTTTACATTCGAGCGATCAGCTGATATGAGCGTCCTACATATTTATTTTGATAATTCAATAAAATTATTTTCACAGATCTGTATCCAGCTAAATTTTTAACTTGAGCAAAACTGTGTCTTCCGAGAGCACCTTTATACACCATAGTTTAAAAACTGTCTTATTTTCCTTATTATTATTATTTTTTTTTTTTACATAAATCAGGAATTCTGTGTTACGAATACGATTGCTATTCTAGAGAGTTAGTTGTATATGATAATTAATTGTACATTTTGCAAAAATCCATCCTTATTTTATAGTATAAAAAATTTTTCTCCTCGCGATTGTTTTATGCGGCTGAATCATATATCAAATAATGCAGAATATTGCAAACGATTGCAAGATTTAAAGGAGAAACCTGAGTAACAGCGTAAGGCGAATTGATAAAATCTATATCTGACTGAAACTATCATGCGTCGAGGTCGAGCGGAGGGCAACGCCCGAATTTTGTGAAAATTTGCAGTGCCCTCAGCTTTCGGTTCAGCATGACACAAAAGCATAACGGGGAAAAGGGCGCAGCAAGCTTGTTTTTCGCGTTTTCTTTTTCTCGGTAGCTGACACGCGGTCTGCGCGCGTGGGCGCGATTATTTAGGGGCAAATGCATGCTCCCGCATGAGGTACAGTGTGTATTCCGGCGTAGAACATGTACAATATAACGGTAGGAAGATAGAAAGAAGAATCCGCGAGAGAGGTTGTCTGATGGGTGAAGGGAAGACTTAGTTATCCTGAAAGGGATGGCGGAATAGGATTCTCTGGTTTCTCCAGACTACCCGCCGCTTGAATATCCTCTAGGCTCACGTACCTTTTTCACGGCATCCTTGCAGTAGCTCGAGGCGATGGAAGTGCGATATAGCGAATAGGTTGACTCGCCTCGAATAGAAAGTCTCGCATGCGAGAACGAATTATTTACAGAAAGGAAATGGTGAATATCGTTTGCGATGTATCACTGATATTCGTATAAGCTTACTTATTGTAATAGCTAAAATTGAGATAGTATTAAGGGTTTGAATTACGGTGTCTCCGTCAAGAGTTCACGTTTTATTCTTGCCTATGTACTTTTTATATGCTTGATGCAAGACTTATTCTTGAAACGAATAACATTGCCACTGCTTGAGATTTCGATTTTCCCTTCACGCTCAATTCAGAGTCAGTTATCTTTGTGACGCAACTCCACTCAACACATCCCCCGAGGAAAATTCGGGTCGAAATTCTATAAGGAATATACAACTTCGTCATTGAAGGGGAGTGGCAGCAGCCCCCTAAATCTACCGTGGGAAGCTGCAATTTGCGCAGTGCGAGCGTTATCACGTTACGATCTCTCTGAATGCTGTAACAGCTGCTTTCCGGCGTATCCGGCGGAATCGAAAACGTTATCGGGGAGAAATTCGTTATCGTTGCCGCCGGTACCGTAAGAGACATTCTCGCCTCCCTGGCGTCGTTATATCCGCGAATCGCGTCGTTACAACGAGAAAATCAAGCAAACGGCGGTTTCCGCGGACTCGGCGTCAAAACGAAGACGGAGAGAGGGATAAAGAGAAAGACGAGAGAGAGAGAGAGAGAGAGAGAGAGAGAGAGAGAGAGAGAGAGAGAGAGAGAGAGAACAGGAAATTCGGGGGCGGCGTTCCCGTAGGAGCAGTCGGCGCCAGTCAGACAAACTTGTCCAAATCGGAATAACCGACCCTTAAGAACCGTTGAGGCGATGGGGATTACCTGCGGGAGAAGGAAGGGCGGTTTCCGCCGGGAAGAAGGGCTTCCTCATTGTTTCCGCGTGATTCCCGAGGAATCTCTCGAATTTCCTCGCTTCTATCCGACGTCACAAAATTAGACGCTGATGCTGAATTCGGAACGGTAGCGTGATGGTTCTTTTAGTTGTTCCGTTGGAAATGGAAACTCGAATTTCACATTTCAAAAATTCAAACAACTTCTTCGTGCCAAATCCTGTTTCGTATCAAACGACAAAGCGAGATGGTGTATGTACGTTACACATATAAGTAAACTGAGAAAGAAATAAATTACGTTTTTTACGATGCGGACAGAACGATGATGATTGTTAATAACAGATTTTGTTAATGAGAAATTTTTTAATCATTTATTAAAATTAGGAAGTGTCATCGTAGAAAAATTATATAATGTATTTTTGCGATTAAATTTTTTTATAGGTACGCTATATGTGTAATGAAACAAACAAAATATTTCATTGTAAAAGTCATGCATGCAATCAATTGTTTATTTATGAAAGCATCATCCTTTGTTCCCACGTGGAGAACTGATTTATTCATCTTTTTCCTTACTTGCGAACCAAATATAATCAGAGATAAAAATCCTCGGTCACAAACACTATGGTGTTCTTTACGCGGATCTTTCCTTTTCTATTCTTCTAGCTTATCGCCTTCTCTTTCTTCTTTCTTTTCCTCTTTTTCATGCTTTATTTCGCCGCAACTTGACCTCCACCCGACGACCGCAATGCCGGAAATGTAAATATTTATACCAACGGGTCGCAGTTTCGCGCCATACTGTATCATTTCTGACGCGCGGCGACCACATAAATCCAACGAATTGATTTTCTATGAGTCCACACGCAGATGAAAGTGGAACGTGAAAGAAAAAGAGCAAAACGAATGTTCGTCCTTTACATTTTTCAGGAAATGAATCTTCCATTGAAATAATATGCATTGCCTTTTCAACAATCGTTAGCAAAATATGTATTTATTGCAAGACACGTATTTATTTTTCTGTATAACACTGACAGTGAGAGAAATGTTTGACATTTGTGAGACTACAATTGCATGATGAAATAATTATGGTTAGAATTTTTATTATTACAATTATGTGTTACAAGATTTCTGTTTCTCAACATCTGAATGATGATTGATAATTTGTATAATTAAACAACTGTGAATATAATTTGTATAAAAAATTACGGTATAAATTATAGTTAAATTATATAATAGTAATTGCAATCATTTTTTCTGTCAATGTAGAAATATATCTTATAACTCGTTTTATAAAAATAAACTCTGATGAAAATAAGAGCGTAAAAATATGAATTTGATGGAATTCGCGACGTTTATCTTAAAAAAAAAAAAAAAAAAAAAAAAAAAAAAAAAAAAAAAAA
>NW_017305916.1:691096-694014 GCF_001594115.1 Trachymyrmex septentrionalis
AATCTACATAATTCGAAAATAGATCTCATTGTACATGCGCTTGATATAATTTTCTGAAAAGAAATTAATGTTTCTTCTGATATTGCATTTTCGGATTAGAAAATAATTATGTGTACATTACAAGTTAAGGCATGTTTGGAAACAAACTTGCTTTAACTTGTAATAGATTGTGTCATCCGTAGTCTTAGAATATATCAAGTTAGAACACTGATTTACTTTCCTTATCTTCTAAACGTTAAATAGAAATTTAATAAATATGGTATTTGATGTATCATAATGACGTAAGTTTTTTAAATAAAATAGTAGACTATCTTTTTCTCTCTTTTGGCGTCTCATTTTCAGACACTTGACACCTTTAGCAAGTCCACAGCCAGGTCTTTCCAACTTTGGTTTCGAGTGTCAGCAACCATCATAATCCTGCTCCCTTACCTGCGATTCCCTTTTCATTCTGTCTCCTCTCGTCATCCGAGAATAGGGTGGGATATTCGACCGTCGAGAGAGAACTAATCCGGCTTCATCGAAGTCCTCTGATATGAGGGGTGGCGAGGAGTGATCCTCCTTTTAAGTTAACGCCTTCGAAAAAGAGAGATAGAAGGATCGCTGCTTCCGTGACTTCTTTCTCATCTCAATCTTATGATTACCTCTCGAGTCTACATCAAAAAGTCTCGTTTTAACTATCGGAATCTTCAATCTCTGATTAAAGAATTTATCGGCTTACTCACTTTCCGATATTGCGTTTCGTCGTAAAATAGTTTACTTTAATATATTTATATCTCACTTAGCTATTGAGAAAGAAGTATAAAAATTAAGATGACTTATACTAATTTTTCAAAACTTTTAATCGATATTAATATCGTGAGATATAAGATTTTATTTTACTGATACATTTAACTGATTGTGTTTGCGAAATGAAAAAGTATCGAATTCTTTATTAATGATTTATGTATAGATAAGTGTTTACATTGAAAAGCATTCAATTCTATTTGAAAATAATTTTATAATTTTTTAAAAATTAAAAAGTTTGCATGCATGCATGTATTTATTTTTAAAATTATTCTTTTTATTATTTATTAATGCTTGGAGGATTTGTGAGAATTATTTGATTTGCTCGAATAATTAGATTTCAAAATAGCGCTTTCCTGATATTTCATATAATATATTGGATTTAAAGTTTGTAAAGTCATGATTGAGTGAAAAGATCTTTGGCTTCTTCATGTCATACGAGTATAGCGTAGTGTAGGGTATTCTCTTGTTGAGAGGGATTTAATCACGCTTCATCGGAGTTTCTCGACGTCAAGAATGGCTCTTTTGAAGTTAGCACCTCCGTTGAAGAGGATGATGAGACGTAATTTACGCCATGTTGGATCGCTGACCTGGCGTTTGCTAATATCTTCCAAATTTATTTCGAAGGATTTAATTTTTTTATTAATAATATACAATTTTTATTCAGTTAAATTAAAGATGAGGAATTAACAGATTTTTATATTTCCTTCAGAATGATCATAAATCCATTGTTACGAAAATGAATCTAACTATCGATGTTCGAAGGATGTGCATCCTTTTTGGAATGAATATTTTCTTAAAATAAGGAAAAGTTTTCTGCCTTGTTATTTTCGTCTGTTAACTATCTAATTATGATTTCTGAGTTTATCCTTGATTCTTCTGAAACTGAATGTGACGTAAGCATTATGAGAAACAAAGATTCCTAAGAAAGAAAATAATGAGAAGATTCAAAGTTGTCCGAGTGAAATCCTTTTTAAAGATTGTTTTATCGTTCATCATATTTCTCCGTTTTATTTCAGCGTAACTTCTCTTCTGTTTATTCATTATTCCGTAATATAGTTGATGTAGTATTAGTTTGTATTTACGAAGATAAATGAGGAAACTATTTTGCATGTTTGGAAAGAAGAGAATATTTTCTACGCATTCTACTTATTGAATATTTATTTGCGATCTTCAACTTTTTTAATAAACATCAATCTTGTATCGTCAGCTATTAAATCGAAATAAACTTGAGTTACAACTTCCTCGTCATTTATTGATAATATTTACAAATACTTACATAATTTTTTTTCTAATTGAACTAAAGTAAACAAAGAAACTTCGATTTATTTCATTTTGGGAAATACTTGAAATTAATTTCTTTTAATCAATAATATAGTTATATACATATAAGTTTTTTTCCGATTTGTATATGTAAAATAATTTGTACAAATAAATTAGTTTTCTTGGATGCAGAATTTGTTTTTACATTCTCTTTTTATCACAATTTCTGATGCAATAATTGGATAATACATATATATATATATATATATGTAGATATCTTACATTTTCGCAAAAAGTAAGTTCTTTTTTTGTTCCTTAAAAAAATTCCGTCCATTTGTTAAAGGAATTTACTAACCGAGACTAAAAATTTATAAGCAAGGCCAATTTCGCCAAAATTTCTTCATCAGCAGAGAATTCTTTCCTCGGCATTGCCACAGCGACCACGCGTTCATATTTCCTTTGAAGCATTCATTAGATCAAGAAGGTGCAGTGTGTCTTCGTCAGGAATCTAATCTGGCTTCTGGGAAGTGCTGCTGCGGCCTCCTTTTGAAGTTAGCTCTTGCGTGGAGAAATTCAGAGAGCAAAAACTGAATGGAAGCTCTCTCAGCTTCTGGCGCACGCGATTTCTTTATTGCTAGAATCATCAGTTGTTTCTGAGGAATTCGGGAGATTTTAAAGTAGAACTTTCTTGATTATTCTTACTTTTCCGTCAGAGAAAGAAGCAAGAGCTTGATTGAAAATTAACTTCGTTTTTTCAAGAGAGTTATCATGGGATTTTTTTCTTTTTTTCAGAAGCAATGTATTTACAATCTCATACTATGACGCTAAAATATTTCCTGGAATCTTCATTTCTTTTCCTAGAACACTATATA
>NW_017305916.1:694110-696512 GCF_001594115.1 Trachymyrmex septentrionalis
ACACACACACACACACACACACACACACACACACACACCCACACACACACACACACACACACACACACTTTAATTTATTGATTTATTTATCTTCATCGAAAACGCACCCAATTCTTTTACGTCGACCCCATTTTTCCTTCCTCAAATTTGTTATTGTCAGGTCAAGAATTCGTGAATCCTTTTAACGACATGCCCGGGATAAGAATGCTCTTGGAAAAATGCCAATCTCGATTCTCTCGAATCAGAAAGACGAGTGAGTCAGTCTCGGTACCGCGGGATACGGAGTTCGAAAAAACGGACTCACTTGCCGCCGGGCTCCTACAGCCAATACGAAGCCTCATGCCAAAAGGAAATCGTTTTTCCGTTTTATCTCGTTGCTTCAAAGAACGTTATGAAAAGCGTATTCGCGAGAAAATCCTGGATTGGTCTGAAGAATAATGCTGCAGATAACGAAATTGTATGATCGCGAAAAGAAATTTAATCAGCAAATACTCGTAGAGAAGATTAGCGTAAGTTTGAAATAAATTAGTACATGGTTTAGCGGTATTGTAAAAATTTTTAATATGATAATTTTGATTTGTTTAAAATCAATTTAAACGTATTTAAAAGTATTTAAAATTATTATTTCTTAACTAGGAAATTTTTATTATTTAGTTAGATAGATTTATCGTATACGACATTATTAACATGATTGGGGTAACACTAGTTTACAAAAAAAATATTTGTTTTAATTACTTTAAATTAAACAAGGTGTTCTGATAGATGTTTGGGTGCCAAAATAATATCGCAAGCTTCTAAATTTCGTCAGTACGTTAAGTTTCCGAAATAATTAATGTTTAATGTGCAAAAAATGCTTTTTTGCAATATTTGATATTTCTTTGTAAAAAGGATTAACTTGAAATTCTGATTAGAAAATATGAATGTATTATTTATCTTAGGGATGCACCGGATTTCCGGAAAGGATCTGCTATCTGGTATTATCCGGCACTTTTTTACTGTCCGACCGGATAGCCGGATATCATTAGTATCCGGGAATATATTCCGGTTGAAATTTGATATCATTGAATTGTTGATTTTTTTCTTATACAAATGTTCTAGAAATAAGTATGCATATTCATGATGCTATAATATCTTATATAATATATTGTTGCAAAATTACAATCTTTTTCCCTATTAGGCTTTTTTTTTAGATGATATTTTCCCGGAATCCGGTCGGATATTCGAAAAATGTCGAATATCCGATTTGAAGTAATTGTTTTCTCAGATATCCGATTGGATAGCGGATATCCGATTTATCATCATGTATGGACAATTTCCTGTCTCACAATTGATTAATTTTTTTTACAAATAAATTAAATATCGCAAAAAAGCCATTTTCTTTATGTATTGGACAATTATTAATTTTTTGCGATATCGTTTTCAGTAACCTAAAAATGTGAAAATAAGAAACACTTTGTCTGATTCAGTAATTTTAGCTAAAAATATATAGTGTAATCGAAGACAGTATTACGAAGACCTTTGTCACGTAGAAGCGTTCAAATATCTAATATTGTGATATTTCTATTTCAATTATAAACGCGATCAGTGGGGAAACACCGATCCAGAGCTAATATATATTGTATTACTGTGGTAACGTAGCGGTTAGATTCAAGGCCAAAGCTTCCATAGCCGTTTATCGTGTACGAGTTTCTCCTGGAGCATCGCCAGCGTTCGATTTTCGAGAGATTTACCCGACGATTTCTAGCAGTTGGGAAGGAACTACGAAAAAAGAAGAAAAAAAATAAAAGAAAAAGATAAAAAAAAAGATAGGAAAGAGGCGCGTTCGAACGGCGGAAATTCGTGGCCAATGCGCGGCCGTTTCTCCTGCCAACGGAAAATCCGTCCTGCCCGCGCGATCAGAAAATCCCGGACGTTATCGACTAAAGGTATCAAATGAGCCGAAAACGTGACGAGAACATTGTCACCGCTCGTATCCCGGTATCTTCGATAGCTTTGCTTTTATGGCGGAGGAAATCTCGGTGTTTCTGACTGAAGATCGGCCGACGCGAAGAAGTCTTGGGCAAACCGGGACGCGCGTAAAAAAATTATGCAGATATTATCGGTTTGCAACAGCTCTTTTATAACTCGTTTTAGAATTCTGCGGTGCTTGCATTTGTGAAACTGATCATTCGCGATCTGTTCTTTTATGTACTTGAATAAAATTTTATTTGTCTCATTTAAGGAGAGTAGAATTATTTTCGAGCATACAATCTAATTTATCTAATTTATTTGTGAAATTATTATTTTAAGGGGGATTATTTTAAGCACACAAACGGAAAAATAAATTTTGAAAAATTTTTGGAAAAGTTAAGGTCTGAAACGCATCTACACACACACACACACACACACACACACACACACAC
>NW_017305916.1:696612-697365 GCF_001594115.1 Trachymyrmex septentrionalis
CACACACACACACACACACACACACACATAAAAGTAAATGTTGCTAAATTATTCCTTTGAAAATTACAATGAACGTCAAAGTAAAGTATACATAAGATATAACTCGGACATAATAATTCTATTAACAATTAAGGCAATTAAGGAAGTAACTGGTGGTTGAAATAGTTTTACAAAATAAAAAAGGTTATACTTTTATGTGGTATGTTTTAATTTTATTCATTTGAATTTACATTTTAATTTATAAAATTTAATAATTTCCAACGTTGATTACGATAGCATTTAATTATCGATTGCATACCAGATACATTATTTGTCATCAATTATATCGCGAGGCGAGTGCACAGGTGCATCTTTTCATAACCACTAATCTAAACAGTCGTAGCAGCTTATCGATTGCTCTCGCTGTAGATCCCTCGATACCGGCACACGTGCGGCACCATGCCTCATTCTCATAGTCGATGGCCTCATCGGAACTATCTATCTTGGAAATTGCCGAACCTTAGTAATCTAAAGTGCCGAAGGCTGCCTCGACTAAAGTTTGAGAAATAGGAATGCTTTACTCGAGATAGGCTTTTGTGTGTTTGTAGGAAACATCGACGATAAGAATCAATTTTAATTTGCAATGTTTTGATAGAATATACGTGATGTGTCAAGATTAAAAATTAATTTAAAAATTTGTATAACGTATTTTATTAATAACGCATGAATATTAAAGAAATATTGAAAAGTCAGACAAAAATCATTTAAAATGTT
>NW_017305916.1:697465-708030 GCF_001594115.1 Trachymyrmex septentrionalis
AAATATAAAAGATATTATATCTTGAAGAGATTATATACCTCTTCAAGCATTGGACGATCAGTATTTTATTAAATCAACTTAATATGAATGTCAAATTAGCTTACAATTGTTAGAATACATTGAGCATTGCGCGAAGAGTGGTTTTAGTTATCTGTCTTTAAAGTTATTATTACTTTAATGCCATTCTTTTTTCTTATTCCCAGAGCTCGTATGTAATAAAGAAAAGTTGTTCCGTGCGAGATACACATAAAAGAAAAATGTCCGCTGTCAGTAGTACTGCCAGTAATGCCGGGCATACATACCACTGCTCGCTACAAAGTATATGGTAATCCCAGATGCTGGGAAGATTGTCGTAGGGAAGCGTCTGGTATCTTTTGCCAGGCGCATGGAGATGACTGCAATATATTAGCGTAACGTCTGTGAGAATTTTCTACGATCTCGCTACGTTACTGCACTTACCTTCTACCTTTTTAGTTGCATGCCTGATAATGTTTTCGCACATATATAACGGCGGTTGCTCGGATGTTTTGCAATATTTCTAAACTTGAACACACAAATTGTTCAACGTCACGAACAATTGTTTTCGCATCACGAAGGATCACATACCTATATGTAGGTATATGTATATGTAATGTGTATATTGATATGTCATGCAATCTTTTTTAATTAAAACTTTTTTAATTAACACATTTTATAATACAAAACTATTCTTTCTTTTCTTTCTTCTCTTTTTGTATCAAAAAAATCGAAAAATAAAAAATTATTTATCTTATTATACACGTAGAGAAAATAAAGTGTATTTGTAAGATTCCTATTTGTTTACTATTGCTATCTCAGATTATGATGTTAGAAATGAGAAAAAAATTTTTCAAATTATATTTGAATAGAAATATTTGTCAATAAACTAACAATTGCAATCGATAGAATAGATTTATAAAATATACCTAAAACTATCTTCTTTTTTCGGAGAGAAACTAAGTCATATTTATTTCTATATATTATTAATTATTTGACAGTTTGTCATAAACTATAAACATAATTTTTTTTGTTATACGTAATTTATTTCGAGATATATAGTTATTTATTAATTAACGAAAAAGGAGAATTTTTTATATTTTACAAGTAGATTCTATTGATTATTATAAGTACATGTTATTCAAGAAACATGTTTCTTTACTCTTAGTATACGTGATTGAGTCATTCGTGTCCTGCACATTTCTTTTCCTCGAAAAATTAGGAGTATTAAATATTATTAGTGACATTCATATACAATTATCATATCATATATAATTTTTTAAATATTTTTATAACAAGCTTTCTCAAATACTTTCTAAAGATATTAAAGTATATCTAAGAATTACTTAATAATTTTTGTATATTTTTTAAACTGATGAAAATTAACCCGGAACACAAACGACCTATCGTGTGTCGTAAAGGATCGAAAAATCATCGTGTGTGTTAATTTATTTTTAATATATTTTTCAAGAATTTTTATTATGCATTTTTTCCTCGCTTCTGTCACAATCTGAGATAGTAGTAAATACATAAATAAACAGAAGCCTAACAGAAAAACTTTAATTCCTCTATGTGTACATAATATAATAAAATAAATACTTATTAAAATTAATAACTAGGTTATTAAATTCAGACATTTAATAGTTTAAGAATCAATTTATGAGAATCAATTTATAAGAAATTGTATCATCCGCAATTTCGTTAAAGAGATTACAAGACAGTGACAAGAGTGCGTGGATTTAATAGTTCGTAAACATCCAAATATTTACCGTTTTGATTATAACTCACGCCATGACATTATTCACCTGATTTAACTATTGATCCAATTATATTACTTTGATAATTTTGTTTTCTAGAAAGTGCTTTCTTGTACCATGTCGCTAATTTTCCTGAAACGTTGCGCGATTACTGTACAGTTAATTTCTTTGGTCCGCGACATTCTTTCAGCAATGCGAGAAAATCCCCGTCATTTACCCACGTTTGGCTTTGACTACCTCATTTTGTCGACGGATTAGCTACTTGTACGCAAACACGCAGGCGTATGCGATATTGGCCTGGTACGTAATACAGTATGCAAATTCCGGGGGCAATCAGCCTTCCCTCTCTTCCATCCCCGGTTACCCCACACTCTCACATTTCTTCCACGTTATTAACTCAGCCTAGCGTAGAGGTCCGCGACCTAGTTTTTGTAACATCGAACAATAGAGCCTTCGGGGTTATTAAGATGCCAACACCTCGGCTTGCTCCGCCAACTTTTGATGCACGCCTCTATGCATTTACATCACCGAAGTCACTCACCTCGGCGCATTTAAGCTTCTCGATTCCAACAGCGCGGGACAGTTCATCCCTTATTCACATTCTACGCCCTCGAGCAATATTCCATTAGCTATACTTCTTTCCAATAGTTATAGTTATCAGCTGTTTACATATAATTAATTATAATTTCCTTACAATTAAAAGCGATGTACTTTACGATAGAACATATTTATTATGTTTAAATACTTTTTGTCTTCATTTTCGTCGCCTTTGTATCTCACAATCTTTTATTACCCCTTTCATCTTCTTAGACGTATCCTCTTTACTAATTTTAATTACCTTACACCTTTATATTTTGAGAGATTTTGCTCTCGAGCTTCCCTTTGATTTTACGAGCTGTCGTTTCTTTGTCTCTGCCCTTTGTTCACCGTTGATATTTTTTTTCTTTTTCTTTCTCTTTCGATGATAAATCGTATTATCCCCGTTCGTCCACCGTAAGTCGGAAAATACGTTTCTAAGAGATGCGCGGATATGAAATCTTCACTCCAAGATTTCCGCTCCTGAGGATTTCTCTTTGAAGTTGTAAGAAGTGATTCTTATGCCAGGCGCTTGGATTTTAATAATAAATCATACTTCACCGATTCTTGAGATTCCGTACGTATTCCATCGGATAAATATGTATTTTTACATTTCATTATAATCTTCATTGGCAAATAAATTTCAATTTTCACCATTTATTTACATTCATTATACAATAAATGACATTATTTACTATGATTTAATGGATTATATTTAAATTATAAGTGTCAGTTTCTTTTAATTTTCAATTATTTTTAATTATTTTATCGAAAATTCACTGAATACAATTTTAATTTAATTTTCGGAGAATTAAGAATTTCTTTCTCTCTTTATAGACACAATGCTACAATAGTTTTTCTCTTTCTTATACTAGGACGAAAGAGCCAGCATTGTATCCGATACCTTTACGATTCTCTCGTACAACAAAGCCACACGAGAGTCGTACACACAAAAGTCACCTGTAGACTTGGCCGCAGTTGTTCCGCTCCTTTGTGTCTATTTTGTTCTATTCTTTTTCAAGTTCTTTCCTTTTGAGCGATACCATCTTCCTCGACTTCGACGATTCCACTCGTTTCATGTTTCTCGTCATCCAAAGTAACAAATAGCTATTGTGGTTCTTAACTCATCTCGACGGAGATAATACAGGAATGGCTTGTGTTATAAATATTCCGATAAATAAAGAATAGTTTTAATTTGCAATAATAAAACAAACAAGACCAATTAAAAAGAAGATAAAGTGTTAAATATCTATGTGATATGTTTATTTTGAAGCATAAAAGTTTACACAATATGTGTATTAACTAAAAATCGAATTTCAAATAACAGAGCCGTTCATTAGCGGTATAAAAAGATATATGAATAAAAATTTAAAAAGTAGATATGCTACGGTAGAAAAGATTAACACATTCATGTAAAAGAAAAACACGTCTTTTTCCTACTTATGTGAATATATAAATCAAAACAAAGAGATTACATCTAAATAAAACAGGAAAATAGTGATAAATAAACAATAAATAGATGAACATATACATACATATAGACAAATAATTAATAAAAATTGTAAATCCGTGTAAATGCGTAATATACGGTTAAAAATTAAACACAGTTAAAACGAATAAATATAAATATAGTCAAAATATGAAAGCAAATCGGAATAAACGATAAAAATTAAAAAAATTAGAAGAAAGGAGTCAAAGTTGTAAAGATTATTAAAATAATTATTTTTCGTCTTTTTGCGAGTAGTATAAAAAAGTTATTAAAAAATATAATTTAATAAACTTTAGTCTTAATTTATAGCAACGATTCATTTCGCGTTTATTTTTGTGTCTAAATCTTTCTATGTTTTTTATGTGTTGTAGTAAAATTAAAATTAAATTGTTATTTTAATTTGACAATAGAATTTCATTTTAGAACACTGTTTTTTTTAAATTAACATATTTCAGATCTTATTTCCTGGTTTGTTTTAATCTCGTAAATATTTCTTGTTGACAATATTTTATTTGTTATAATTCACCATAAAAGAAAGATGCTATATATAATCTAATTCCATTTTTAGTTTATCTCTCGCGTTGTCTCTGGTTTCTCAATTTTATTTTCAACTTTCGTCGTTCTGTATGAATCTATTCTTTTCTTTATCTTCGTAACATTTTTTCAATCTAATTTAATCTGTGTTCTGTATATGCGTCCTACATTTTCTTGCAAAATACAATATCGAGGATTTCTACCAACACAAGATATAACCGTATTGTGTTAGTTTACATACATTTTTCACTTCTGTGTTTGTGCCCTCTTTCCCTGTTTTTTCTTTCTTCTTATCCGCATTTTTGAGAAAACAGGATAATATAAGAAGATATTTCAAATATTTTCCTTATTATGATGATTTCATCGAGCCTTGTCAACAATACTTGATATAAAAATGGATACGAAATTGAAAACTGAATTTCTATGAACAGATTTGTTGTAACATAAGTTATGATTTAATTTGCATACTTTACATTTTTGCATTAATGCTTTTAAATTTATTTCATTTAAATTGGTTTGTTTTCCTCAAGTTCTAAATTTTTTCAGACATTTTACTCCAAAAAATTCTCAATTTTTTAATTTAAATTCTAGCCCTTAATTTTTCGTTTAGACAGATCATTAGATTTTGTTTCGATTGGCTCGATTTTTTTTCTTGCTTTTTTAACTCGTATCTCGATGTTGTAAAGAGTCGACAATGAAAATCTTTGTTTCTAAATTCAATATCCCCTCCCTCTCCTCTCCTCTCTCTCACTCTCTCTTTCTCTCTCCTTAACCTTCTCGCGCCATAAAGCCAAGAGAAAATCCTTCAGTTTCTCACACGGTCGTAACCTCACATGTTCGTGCTTTCTTCCAGTTTATTTTTCACATCTTCTTTGATTGTCTTTAATGTCACTTCCTTATCTCTCGCTCATTTCCTGTTGCGACCCTTTCTCTGTTTCTTATTATCGTAAAAGATTCAGTATCTTGTGCCACTGTGGAAGAATTTTGTTCTCATTGTGAAAATTGCAATCGATTGCAAGCATTTACGATAAATCTTGAATAGTTACGAGGAAAATGCAAGCGATAATATTGTGCATTTTAAAAAGTCAGTATACATCTGGAAGAGATAATCTCAATTTCTTTCGTAATAATATTTTTACATGCATGAGTGATTTAATAAGGTGAAATGTAAATATGTTAAAAATAAGAATATTTAAATTATTGCTTACAATTTTGGTGCAAGAGAAATATTAACAAGAATAGTTATAATTACATACATTTGCATAATACATATGACATAATATTTTACATTATAATTATGTAGTGTTGTAACAAAAAAATTATAATCTACTTTTATAGAGAGAAAATGATAACTTATTGAAATGTAATTAAACAGAAATAAATTCTTAAATATTTGTAATCAGATTCTTAGTACCTAGTCAATTTTTGTATCGGTTCGTCACGTTTGGTTAATAATATCTCCTAAGACTCCCTTGCTTGCGTTTAATCCGCTGTACTTATCTCCACCGAGCCTAATTCCATTTTTTACGCTTTCCACGCGGCAAATATCGTTAAACGGTGCACCGCTCTTTACTCCAGCGGTTTTATTCCCCCCGCATTTGTCGACTCTCTCACTCTGCTTTATCCGCACCGCATCTTGGATTGTTGATCCACCTTCAGGCGATTCTTATCGAAAGGAAAATAAATGAGCCACTTCATTCGTGATTTTGCGGCAAAGATTTTATTGGCATTGTAGTTTAAATCGATATTTCCATCGTCTACTCCTTCGAGAATATAAAAGTTATATATTTTCTTACAATATTTACCTCTGTTAGTATTATTGCCTCTTCACTCGTATCAAAGCTTTCTTTAACTAATGATAATTACTTAAAAATTATTAAACATATCATATATGTAGGTCATAATTAAGATCACCGGACCTTATATGACCTATCTAAGCTTTGTGATTTTTTTTCTAATTTTGAGCCTAAAACTGATGATCAGATTAAAAAAAAGAAATATTTCTGAACATTAAAAAAATATAAAACTTTTTCGAATATTTATTTGGGTGTAGTAAACATTTTAAGAAAAAGCATTTAGGTGATATTGGATATCTAATATGATCTAAAACATATATATATATTTCCTTTTTTTTTTTCGTAAAAAAAAATATTAAAAGAAATATTAGAAGAATGGAAAATAAAGTGATCCAGTGTTACTTTTGTAAGATTGTAAATTTATTAATATATTGACATGCTTATATTAATATGTAAAGATGCACAAGGATTATTTTCGAAACAATTGACTTATCTACTTCTTTACTTATTTACTTATTTCCACGATTATTTAATAGAAATTAGAATTTATGGAATGGAATAATAAAAATATAAAAAAAATTGTTACAACTTCTCTCTATGCCAGCATAAATTATTCTTGCAATATTGCAATCGTATTGTAACGTTTTAGTAAAGTTGCAGTAATACTACAAATGTTGCTGCAAATTTCTGTACTGTATGAAAATCTATATATGTCGATATACTATACTCAATATATATAGTCTATAGGTAGTTACAATTAAATAAACTACGGAAATTAATGATCATCTTTTTGTTTTTAAAAACAGCACTTACTTACATATGGAATATTACATCATAATTATGACGTTGTGCATTTTGTTTTACTGACAATAACAGAATGAATAAACTGAGCAATAAACTGATGCAGTCGAGGCAGCCTGTATGGTTTACTAGGACTATCTGTTAAATTCGCCATGTAATTATCCATAAACAGCGGGTAGGGCATATTAAGTACTATATAGGCCATACAGGATCCGATCATCTTACAGTAACGCGATTATTTGCCCAGGAGGCATGCATCTAAAACTTAAACTTAATGCGGTAATATTTGAGAGAGGAAAAATATATTTTCTCTTATTTAAATATGTACAAACAGATTTTTTTATTATTATTAATATACTAATCAACGTTTTATTTCTTTTTCAGGTAAGTGAATCACTGTATAGACACCACAGACATCGCCGTTGAGCTTCATCGAGCCTCTTAACCCTCAAGTTTCTTCGCGCTATAGCTTTAGTGTGCACCATCTATACTAATCCGCGTGCACGAAGGTCAACAATCTATG
This sequence comes from Trachymyrmex septentrionalis, assembly GCF_001594115.1. Classification (NCBI taxonomy): domain Eukaryota; kingdom Metazoa; phylum Arthropoda; class Insecta; order Hymenoptera; family Formicidae; genus Trachymyrmex; species Trachymyrmex septentrionalis. The sequence goes on from NW_017305916.1 coordinate 704,957, forward strand.
AAGAGAACTTGCACCGCCATCCATGAATCCTTTATAATACCTTCGATAAATTTCCGCGGAAAGTTGTAGGGAATCTCAGCTAGCAGGATGACTATCAAATAATCCTCTTTAGAAGATTATCGACTTCGATCTCTCCGGAATTCGATGCGGAAGATTCGTACGTATTACAGGTTTACGACTCCTTTTCCAAGGGATATAACTCGTTTCCGTTATTATGATCGCAAGCAAATTCCGATATTCAGCGAAAGCCAATGTATAAACTTTCTCTATATCTCTGATTTATTGATGTGTAAACATGTATAGCGGAAATATCGTTCGCAAGTATATTTTCTTTAAGCACATATTATGCGCGATAAAGCTTCTCCATTTTTCACACATTCTTGTACTCTATATCTTTATTTTTATTTTTATGTATCAGACAAATAACTGAAACTTTTTAGTTCTATAATTTTGAAACTAAGTTAAGAATGCTTAAGGCTTAAAGAAATTAATAAATTAGAAGAGTCAGTGAGCTAAACTTTTAAATTATATATATATATATGCGTGAATATATACATATATTAATATGTATTAATATACATATATTTGTAAACGGTATCATTTGCATATAATTCATAAACTGTTCAATTTAAAATTCTAATTGCATAATCTAACTGTGTAAATTATTCTACGAATTTATGGAGCATGAAGTTTACAGTATCAAAGTAATATTTGTCAAGTAGGAAGATTAAAGTTTATTGGAATCGTGTGTATACACAAACCATAATTACAAGTAGCTAATTCGCTACGAAGTACGCGTATTTACAGTAATGGAGTGTTAAATGTTTCAATTACGCAAGTCCGTCACGCGTTAATATATTGCAGTAATGTAATTCGTGTTATCATTTTATGCGATACCATATCACTTTATCGTTACAAATATACTTTACGTTTTGTCAATAAACATGACAAGCATCTAATTATAATGATAAAGAAAATATTAGCATCATAATAATTATTTGTGTTGTTAGAAGTGAATAATTAAACAGATATGAAAGCTTGGTATTTAAATAGGAGACTATGCGTAATACATTAAAAGAAATGTAAATAGATAATATTTTTTTTATTTTTAAAAATATTTGATACAAAATCGAGCAAGATTATTGCAGTAATTTCTTTCAGGATAAAGAGGAAGATCATAAAGAGGAAAACTAAAATTTAATTTTTGTATTATAATGATTTTGCACGAGTAAGGTGAGAATAGGAGTTACAATCCTCAAAATGCATTAATGTTATTACCGATTTATGCCGCTTTTTTGCCCAACGGTCCAATTACGAACTGCCTTCGCATCCATTGCAAACAGGATTACGCTTTTGCGTCCATTAATCTTTCAGTTTACCGTTGTGCTGTACGATCAATAGCAGTATTACTGTCGTCTTCAAGTTATTGTCTATAACGCGAAACCACTTTCATGATAAGAAAAGCTCGGCATTATCTCGAGACTGATGAGCCTTCTTTAGGAACGGCGTTGCACGATCGGGAAGAACGAAATGGCAGCTCCGTATTGCACGAGCTTTTTGCGGGCAACGCGAGTAAGATTATGGCAACGAGGTCTGCAATTTATTTCCGGTACGACGCGTCTTGTTCTCCGCTCCTTCGCCACTGTCGTCTCTCTTATTCGTCGATCCGACAGTTTCGCTTCTCGTTTCGTTTTTTCTCAATCTTCTCCCATCGGACGGGTGTTCGCTCACGTTTCTTTTTTTTCACGGATATTCGTCTCCCTTCGTAAAGTCAAGAGGTTTAGAAATGTGCCGCGTTAAAGGTGGCTGCGATCTATTGACGCCATCCGTCAGATCGACAACGTACGACTTCCGGCGACGAGATTCGGGCCGGTGCTCCAGAGATCGTCTGGAGTGACTGGAAACCGAAATGGATTTTCCCGGAGATATCCGGTGCATCTTGTATCCGAAATAATATAAATGGTCGCGAGACGAAGCGCCAGTGTGCTCTTCGCGAAATCATTCCGTTTCCACCGTTATCGTAAATTTATTCTCCAGAGAATTTGATCTGATGGTCGGTATAATTGAATACAAAAATATATCACGCATTCTTAACGAAAATAGAAATTCCTAGATTAATTTCAACGAATTTGTTACGTATTATATATTATTCTACGTTTCGCCCACCTCGAAGTTTAAAGTTCTCGACGATTGCGTTTAAAAGAATATTAACAAATTAATTTGAAAGAATTTTAACCAATTAACTTCAAGAATAATTTTCCTAGAGTAATAGAAGACAAAAAACGGAAAGAAAGAAAGTAAATACATATATGCATGTAGAAATAAAAGTGCCGCTTTTGCTTAATTACAAAGCTTGAAAGAAAACAATTATCGAACGAGGCAGTTTCTTATTTATCTTTAGTCGAGTAGTAAATCACAGCGCACTTTTATTCATCTAGACTTTATTATAAATTCAGGAGTTAACTGGCTCCGCCGGATGCCGGACTTTCTTGAATTCTATTACTTTCTAAACGTCGAGCTTTTATCTTCGGTAAAGCGGACTACGTAAAGATTTATTCCCGTACTTAAAGCTTAATCTCTTCCTGCTTGAACCTGGTTTCCGATTGTCACATCGCTGCCACGGACAAAGATATATCTTTTCTCGAGCATGCGATTATATATGTGTATTATATATTTTTGTATTATTTATGATTATTAAATAATTAAATAATAATGGTAAGTCATTAGTTATTTAAATAAGCTACATGATTTGCGGATTATCTCCGTCTTGATACATCATTAAATGCTAACAATTCGGGAACATTGTAATTCACTTCATCAGGACGGGAAGCAACATGATACTGTTTATATAACGTTCACGAAATGTTGGCATTTAACGATGTAGACGCAGTAGCTTCTTTGAAGAAAATATCCATGAAAACCTCAGATATTATCATTTATAATTTGATAAATTCATTAGAGGATTAAACAAGAATATTATTGAAAACACTTTCTCTGGTGTTGTCTGAAAAAATCTCTATCCCTGAGATATGTTTTACGAGAGAAATGCGCGCGTATATATACACACACACACA
>NW_017305916.1:708126-712282 GCF_001594115.1 Trachymyrmex septentrionalis
ACACACACAAGATATAAATTGTATCATCAAATGTCCTTTCATAACTCATTTCAGTAACTACGAACGAACATCTATGGCGTACGTTGACCCGCGAAATGCATGCGAGCGCACATACATACGTATATTGTATATGCATATACCTTTGTAAAAGGAAGCAAGACAGAGAGAGAGAGGGAGAGAGAGAGAGGGGGGGGGGAGAGAGAGAAATAGAGAGGTAGAGAGACAGCTAGATGGACGCGGATGGAGTTCACGCATTTACATACACCGACGATGTGTAAACGGCTTAAGCTATTACATCGGCTGCGGCCAGTCGGCACGTACATCAGTTAATTCGCCTGTATCGCTGTATATGATCCTACAGTTTACACAGCACTCTCGTAGCCTCCGTTCTCGTAACTTACGTTCCCGTAAGTGCGTAAACGCCGTAGTCAGCACCTGGTTGCACGCACCAGGCATCCTACCCTCTCCCAGTTGGTCACGCGCGCGAATAGATATGTAGATAATTATTATCATGAAGCACATCCTGTCTCAAGCATTGCTTAAAGGAGATCTTGTGGTGGAGCGTGGTCTCGGCGGAATTATCTCAAACAGCACCGGCGCATCCTCGGTATTTGCGTTTCGCGATTGTTCGTTTCTGCCGGACTGCGCGAGAGTTTACGCATAATAATTGTTCAGAATTTCGTTGTCTTCCGTAATACGGCTTAGATGCAGGATGAAATCCACGCGTGATTAGCGTTCGTGTAAATCGAGCGAATGGTTAAAGAGAAATCAGACTCGACCTCTCGAGCATCGGGTAGGTCACACAGAAGTTCATCTTACGATATTTTTCCACATCCACTTCTCCGGATTTCGAATCTTAAATATTTATGACGTAAGAATGGAATTTAAAATTATGTTGCATATAAACGTATACGTTTGCTTCTTATTTGATAAACGATTCTTCAACGATTTAATATATACATGTGGAATAAACAACATCGATCGATAATAAGACAACTGGAAATAAAATTACGTACATCATACGCTCCGTTCGGATTTGTATTTCGATTCTGCACTCTTGCGTGCATTCGAATCACGATTAAGACTGGATTTAATTCGAAATAATTGTCGCGCATTTGCATAATCGCTCGAGCGTCGGAAACTGATACGGCCAATCTGGCCTTAATGACGCGTCGCGATGTCGATATTTCTGGCACGTTCCTATTTAGCTTTACGTGATCCAAAAATCTGTATTTGCATGCACATTCTTATCGTACGAGCGTGATTTCGTGTGGATACGCACGAGCGATGCGGATAATTGTTATAGGGACGATTGTGTCGCGCATCTCCTATAAAGGCGATACGTTGAAGCGATGTAGTGGATTAGTATAACTGTTCCATAGATGACAGTCTTTATGGCGTACCATGGGATTTACTGGTATCCGTCGCGTAACGTTTATGCGTCAATAAAATCGGATTGCGGAGAATTTCGATGCGGATGGCGAGGAAAATTCACCGAACGGTTACGTGTAACACAAGAAGTTACGTTACCGATCGCGTGACTCGATATGTGTACGTAATATATATTCACGTGACGTCAATTGAACCGGCAGTGTTTTCTATATGTATTTTTCCTTTATATTTCTGCGAGACTTTGTCGGATTTGCAGAATTTTAAGTTGAATCGATCTACTCGTATATTATATTTGAGCAAAAACTGATCTATCTAGGATGTTAAATACTGTGATTCGATATTTTTCCATGTAGTATATATCCTGATCCATTCGCAATATATTCCGATAAGAACTAACAGTCGTGAAATAAGTTCATGAAAAAATATTTACATACAAGAAATATTACCGAAGAACGATATGTTATATTTATTTAAGAGCAATTTCGAAATATATAGAACTCACTACGCAAAGAACATGTATTTTCTTTTAATTGAACACGATCGCATAATTGCATGTTTTCCAAAACACAAAAATTAATAATTTCATATATTAAATTATCTTATCAAATTTTATTTAAAATATTTAAAATATTTATTCACAAAGTGTATAAACAAAGACTCACTAAAGTACAGAAATGACAAAGTCATAGGAATAGTTTACGACGGTATATATTAAAAATAAAACGGTAAATTAAATTATTCGATAAAAACAGTTTAATAACCGTTTTATTAATAACCTTAACATTTTATACTTTATTATACAATATATATTGTACATACAAAATGAATAATCCATTTACGAACTAAATAATTGTGATTTTATCGAAGATACGATTATTATTTTGTATCGCAACTTTACAGATTTTCTGTGCAGTATATTCGTTAATTTTACTCACTGTTCGTTTGGAGAATATATCGTGTCGATGTTGTAGTTCTCAGGATTATATATATATATACTATATATAGATTTGTGAATAAACCACGACAATTTACTGCTGTACAGATGTACATGTGTATATAAAGCGGCTTCTATATTCTTTCCCAGGTTAAAAAATATCTTCTATTAAACGGAATATATATACGATCTCATTATTCCGAGTTCTAGTCTATTCAGAATTTTAGGGACACTCCTTGTGTATATTTGCCGATCGGTTTTGAGAATATCACGTAGACATCACGATCCTCTACCGAAGTAACGCTCGGGTATCAGTGTTGACTTGGCGAGCACTCAAGTTGTTAGTTTGGCCTCTCGAGTTCAGTAATCTCTGCGTCTGCTTGTCCTTTACGGAATGTAGCTACTAGCATGGCACGCGCGCGCAAGTGCAACGAGCTGCTAGCAGCGACAGGATCGCGTTTGAAGAGGAGCGTTACATAGTGCGCTTTAATAGAGTACCACTACACAGTGCACTGTCGAGGACTTGAGAAAATAAAGTTAATTGGATTACGGCGAGATGAGCAGAGCTCTGTGAGCATACTCTTTTTCATATTTTGCCTTGTTAAGGCACTCGTAGCATTAAGTTGTTGAAAATGAGCTGCTTGAACTCCAAATAATGAGATAATTCATCGATCCGTGCCCGCGCCGTCTATTGCTGATAACGAACGGTAGTAAATGCAAATTTTTCGATGCAATTAGTGCAATCTTGCCTTTAATTGAACGAAATAATTTCGTACCGTCTCGCTAAATCGTATCACACGTTAATTACGTGCAACGAAATTTTCGGCAACAATGATCCCGGTCGCGAATGCATCGACAATTTCATTATTACGATTTTAATTGTTGTATCGCTCCTATTTATTCGGCATATTGTATACGGAGATGAAATACCACATACTGAATGTATCGAGTATAACGTTTTACATCACATTAATGGCTTTACAAGTGAAATTAACGAGAACCTCTCTATTCGAGAGTTTTATCCACGCAAGGATGTTTCTCATTATTCTCGAACCACATTCATTACAATACAAAAACTCTAAATACATATTAATAAATAAACTTCTTAAATTCATCTTCTATTATATATTCGGTTTGATTATACAGCGATTATATAGTGAAATTTAAAAGTGATTTTTAATATATATTTTACATAGCTCTTTGATCTTGCTTATAAGTTTCGGATTTTACATTACTATTATTACTCAGTGGATAATACATAAAATTTTTTGGTCGTCTCAGAGAAAAATCTCTTTAATTATAAAGATTTCGGACTTCTCAGCTTATACTTATAATGCCCGATAATGACTGCTACCTTCGTTTTGCATATTTAAGATGCAAAGTTGCCACCTGGCAATCTTTTTTATCGCGGAACTGCGTTATAAGGCGTAAACAAAGTGCACGGAAAAAGAGAGTCTACTTTCCGTGAATTAAACTGGCGCACTTAAAGCACGTCTTTTGCCCTTGTTCGGCACACTCTGGAAAAGATCGCGACGAGCTTTGTTAATGTGTTTACGCTTCGCTCGCTGTGGCCGATTAAATCTTAGAAAGAAATTCAGAGGCTCAAAGGAGCGTTCATCTTCAGCTCTTTCTATGTTTCTTAAGTGCATTTAATCAGGCGAAATAATTATGCTTTATTTCAATGTAAATATATTCACATATTTTTTAGTGTTAATTGAGCAATTGAATGTGACGATGATTAAATTGAAAAATACAACTTTATAGAAATTTGATTAAGATTTTATGGCTATAAATAATTCTCTCTCTCTCTCTCTCTCTCTCTCTCTCTCT
>NW_017305916.1:712382-714161 GCF_001594115.1 Trachymyrmex septentrionalis
TATATTATTTTAAATAAAATTAATATATAATATAAGCTCAGAAGATTGTAAACTTGAAAAATGGATAAAGGAAGAGCTAATGAACTGAGCCGGATAATCGTGCTTATTTGTTTAATTATTAAGAACAAAACATAAATATGAAAAACAATATATTATTTTAGATGTAAACGAATGTAATACACCTGATACAATATTGACATTTTGTAATGATAGTGATTACATCTCATTGCATGCATATAGATTGCAGAACGCGAAAGAACGAATAGAAGGCAAATATTATGAATTTATAGACGATATCGGAAGCGATGTTAAATTAAACTTCGACGTTACTAACTTCGCAATAAAATATTACACCGTTTCCTGTATGATAGAAATAACATTGAAATCGAGCTCGAATACTCGAGCAATTATCTAGTAAATGTGTTTGTTGGCGTTTCAATCAGTTAACCAGTATATAACGTTCGCGTAAATTAATCACTCGGTATAGTGTTTATTCAATTGCATAATTATTACGCTAGAGTACATGCAGAAATTGCTCGAATGAAAGAAAATCGCCGTAGTGTTATCCGTATTTATCCAAAAATCTTCTGTAATCTTATTATTTATTTCTCTTTTTTTTTCCTCAAAATAGCAGACTAACAAGGAAAGAACGAGATTCCGATAATCGTTGACCCGTGGTGATATATCGCGCGTGAATCTCCGTCGTCCTTACGGTTCTTTTTGCCGTTTCTTCGAATGAAGAAAATCAGGGAAAGAAGGTTATTAATCACGGGAAATTACTCTCTTGCGATTTCTCGATAGCTAAGGGTGTCAATGAAGTCCGTAATAGAAGAGATAGGAAGAATAAAACGAGGGGAAAGCGGATATAAAGGAAAAGAAACGCAAAATCAGATTGAAGCATGAGCTAAGCAGGCGATAGTCACTGAATTAGGTCACAGGGGATTGAAGGAAGAAATTACTATTTCTAATTTATTTACTAAGATTATTTAACAGTTTTATTGGCAATTATGTAAGGAGAATATATAACAATGATAGATAATAATATACCTACATAAAAGTTACTTTTATTCATATACGGACGTTTCATACATACACATATTTAAGAGTAAAATTAATAATTATATTATTTTCAATGACACTATTATTAATAATTATCATTCTTTAACGATATTTTATCGATCAATGATAATTAATAATTATTAAACGTGTGTGAATAATTTTATTTGTAACAATTAACATTATAAATTGTCTCCTTCGAAATTACTCGTCTCCTTATTTTTGTTCGGTAGACAAGTATGAGAAATATGTGAATATGACATTGTAGTAGAATTTTCTCATCGAAGGACGAGACTTGATTGGATTATTTGCTATCCTCAAGCGTGCCCAACTTAGTTACATATGAGACCCTCGTAAACCGGCAAGTTCCTAGTTTCTCGCGAAATTTCAACGATAATAGCTCCGTGGACACACCCGAGTTATACCAACGAAGACATTGGCGAAAGTAGTTTTAATCACTGCGATGTGGATCCCTGAAGAAATAGATGCTGGATTCTGTTGTGGCGCTGACGACACAAATATAACGGAAATATTATACTTTCTCGTGTGATTGCTTGTTATCGGCGATAGCATAAATTATTACACGAAAAGGACGGTTCTGCTGAAGTGTTTCAAAATTTTGCCAGATACAAAAAATGATTTTGTTTTGTTAAACCATCCAAATAATTATACAGGACGTTTAAATTGGTTGCTGGAATGTTATAAACAGTTTTATCATTACGT
>NW_017305916.1:714261-731834 GCF_001594115.1 Trachymyrmex septentrionalis
TTTATTACGTTTAAATTGGTTGCTGGAATGTTATAAACAGTTTTATCATTACGTTCTACGTAATTATTTTGATAATTCAATAGAATTATTTTCAGATCTGTATCTAATTAAATTTTTAGATATTTCAGCGAAACCATTTTTTTCTGTGAAAGATTACGATTTTAATACGTCTATCTGCAAAAAAAAAATGGGTTATTGAAACATTGGAACAGCGAATGAAGATAATTAAAAAAATTGTGCCCAGTAATTTAATATGTCATCGTCGTTGAAAATTGTTAAAAAGAATTCTAACGCCTATGAATTCAACAATGAATATTGATTATCACGGTGAATGTCATCGTTACGCAGTTGCGTTTCTATTATAATTATCCCGGTTTATCGGTAGATTAGTATTAACGATTACATGGGTATCTAAATATCGATAAAATCGAAACGGACTTTTATCGCATGGCCAGGTGTACCGCGCCAGAGTATATCCAGTTGTAAATCGTCAAATATGTTATTCGACGAACCGAGAGGACTATCACGGTCGAATGATCGTATGTAAACACGTGTGTCCGGCGATCAGAATAAACGCGGCAATCGCGCGCGACGCGGGCGCATTTATTAACGCGGACTAAGCTCGTTTCCGCGCTAAAAAGCGTAGCGGTCCCAGACGCGCGGCGTAATGGAATTAAGCCGCGCGCGGCGCGTAGCGATATCCGGGGACGATTTTTCATAATTTGCTGATGAAAAACGGTCGCCGCGACACGAAGCATGCCGTCCCGCGGGTACTTTCTCGCTTGATTTAGCTCCCTCGCATTAACGATATATTAATGACCGAACGGTGAAGCGTTCCGAGGGGGGGGGGGCAGAGGGAGGAGGGCTTTATCTCGTTCGCCAAATCGTTCGCTCCGTCGTATCGACATGATAAATCAATTATGATAATTGGGCGACAATAAATCGCTTATTACTTTAACGAATCGTTATCCGGCGTAATGCCGGCCGTTATTGGCCGGCGATACGTGAAGCGAGACGGTGGGCGTATGTGTGTACGGCGCACATGGTTTTTACTAAATGAAAATACGCGCGCCAGCTGGTCGAGCATTAACCGACTGTAAAAATAATTTCTAGCTGCTGCCGGGTCTTTTTTTTTTTTCCTTTCTGTCAGTTCGTTTCGTTGCGTCAAAAATTTTGCGATATATTTCACGGTAACGAGACGCGAATGTGCCACCGTACAAATCGCTTCATCACGGCAAAACGGACTTTATTAATCCACGTGCGCGTTGCGGGCAAGTATTTGCGATGACAATATTATCGATGATAATGAAAGCGCACTCGATGTGACGTGCCCTGTCCCATCGACGAGGTTAATGGATCGGAAAAAGTGTTATTCCCGGCTCGTATTTTTTTTTCTCTTTTTCTTTCTTTTACAAACCGTTGTTCCGTCGGCGCTAGAAATTGCGTCGAGTTGCGTGGAACGCGTAATCGACGATGGGGAGAGAGCGATGTTTTAATTATACTTCGGAGAATTCTGTAAATGCTTCGTCGAATGAGAGACTACCATTTCTATGCGCGAGACTTGTGAGCTAATACCGTTATTTATTTGACGTGACTAAATTGCATTTATATAATTGCATTCATATTCAGTTCGAATCCATAGTTTCGAGGCCGGAAACTTGTTTATGAGAGCATTACTGTGAGACACAGTTTTCGTAACGATAAGGAATCGTAAAACAATCATTTTACAATCTCTACAGAATAATCTTAAATTGTAAGATACATAAAAATTACTTTTGCTTTTTATCTTCTCTATTTTTATATAACTCGAAATTTAAAAAAATAGTCACAGCTTTTTATGGGAATTTATTTAATGTATTGAAATTTAAATTAAAATACTATTTTTTTGTTTATAAAAAAAATGTTCCATTACTTAAGCTGCTACGATTTATTTTGTTATAAATGCTCTGAAACATTTTTTGATTGGTTAATTAAATATTTCGGAGCATTTATAGTGTCGAATAGACCGCATCTTAAAAATTAGATGATAATTTTTTTATTGCATTTTTGCAGTATAATAAGACTAATTCTTGAACTGTATTGTTTTATCTTGTATAATCTATAATCTTACAATAACTACAATAAAAACGCGAAGCAATACTGGAGTAGGACGAGGTTATTCCATCGGTTTCAATTTTAATTAAAGTAATATGAAAATTTGTGACGGTAAACAATATATTTTCGCAGTGATGTGCTTACAACTAACATACATTACACTCATGTTTCTTAAGAGCACAAACATAATCTTGAAATATTTAATATGTGTTATTTACAAACATAAATGTTAACGCGAAAAACGGACGAAAAAGCTCTTCTCTGTACCGTATATCTTTGCTTGAATTTAGCTCGAATTTTGCCTAGGGAGAACAGTAGTTCGGCTTGCGGAACCAGTTTGGTTCAGCGTGGACATGTATATAGCCTGGACCTATCCACTACACTAACTCTTAATAGTTTCGCGTAACAACATTGTTCGTAGCATTTCCATAGACCCGGCTCTTTCACTCTAGTGGCACGTATCTTCGTGCGTCATCGCCCATTTTTTTTTAGCCACGATTATTTATTCCGCATACATAATTCATTCGTTCCTTTTTTTTTTCATCGCTTGTGAGGGTCGTAAAAAATTCCGCTAGAAACAAAGCGAGAGCCTGGAACGTTGCGGTCGGAAAATTTCGGTGATGAGGGTAGCGACTGGCTGACACTCTCGGATATTCGAGATTTGTGTCTCCTTAACATGTCGTTTTGTAGGCCACAAAAATGTTTTTTCAACGAGAGCAACTGGAAACCGTCGGTATCTGCAAGAGGCGTAAAATTTCATTTTAGTCCCGAGTGTGAAACCCTCGAGGGGAAAAACTCTGCGACCGGAAGCGGCCGGATCGGCTGGAACGGGGACATGACGAAGGCTTGAAATCGAAATTCTCTATTCGTATTTTTCATGTCAACATCAACCGATCAATTGACGATGCAGTAGTTTCTTCATCGACTTCCACGTTCTTTTTTGCCTGAAAGCGATTTTATGAAGGTATAGTTTGGAGTAATTCTTATTTGCAATTTTTTTACTGTTTATCCTTCCTCGAAAAGTCGAGTTATTACTTATTTATTTTGTCCCTGATCTGTCCCCGGCTTCGATACACTTGATCGCCCGCGGCTCACGGATAAATTAGAATTAAGCGAGGTAGAATTTTTATGGAAAATTCAAGTCTCTCGTTTCTCGTGGCAGCGCCATCGAGTGCCACACGAAAATTAAGAGGAAAGTTCTAAGGTTGAGATGCAAGGAGCGAGAGCCGAAGGTGGAGAGCGAAAGCTTCGTGAAACCTATTTTCTTTTCCGTATAAACCGACGGCATGAGAGCCTCCTTGATTTCCTTCTTTTCCCTTGCCTTCGTCTCTACGTTAAAAGGAAGAATTCGGAGCAATCTTTATTGGCGAGATTCTGGAACGTCGAACTCTTTTATTTTTTCCCCCCTGGTCTTCGCTTAAATGTGATCCGTCGTACCGTAACGTATCGAATCCGTATTATTTACGAGTAAGAATAATTCCAAATGTGCCTTGATCAATCTCTTAAAGAAAGACGCGAAATAAAAATATACGATTTATCTAATTGCAGCATAACTTTAGTAATACGAATTATAAATGAAATATTTACAAAGAATATTTGTCCTTTAAATTTAAAAATAATGAATATACGTGAAATTACGGATAAAACACTGAAATAGGCTAATACTTTTATTTATTTAAGGACAAAAATAGTCTTGAAGTGGTGTACTAAAATATAGTATTTATTGAAAAAAATTCAGGAACCTATTACAATTACTACGATTTTAATTATATACTTGCATTATTTATAATTATTTACAGAGTAGGTAAACACGCTAATATTTTCGGATGTACGTCATGAAGTCACGGAAAATTACTTCGTAAGAATTAAGTTAGGGAATATCTTAATATAAAATCATAAGCTCTTTAGGTAATAAACGAAGCGAGGCCAACGAACGCATTTAAGATGCTAAATTGTCACTTACACCTCCTTTCGTTCCAGGGAAGCATTATAAGAGCTGCAAACAAACAGGTGTATGTATGTGTGTGTGTGTGTGTGTGTGTGTGTGTGTGTGTGTGTGTGTAGTAATAGTAGTAGTAGTAGTAGTAGTAATACGCTATGCTTGAATTAACATTTTATTTCTCTTCTGTATACATAAGGTATCTATCATATTTCTTGTTCTCGTGAGAAAAATTTTTTATTGTAAAAGAAAAGAACTTTTTCGAGCGATTGTGGAATTCTTCTTAAAAAGAGAATGTGATCTCCAAGGTGATCCCTCTCTCTTCATTGCTTACGTCTGCTTCGTGAAATGTTAATTTTGCTACTAGATTCTTGTACCACAGAGGAATCGGTTATTATTTTTTCCTTAAAATATCGGAAGTTATTTAAAATCTTATTCGAGGCGATTCCGTCCCGATATTTATTATGATATTATCTTCCTCCTTTTCTCTGACAATGTCAGATAACGTTAAAAGAAGAATCTGAAAGGATTTTTATTGGTGGGATTTTCGCAAGTAATAGCTTACTTCGTCTTCGATCGTAGGTTTAATGTATCCGACACTCTTGAGTGATGTGTACTTAAACACGGGGATTGCTGTAATACCGAAACTTTGTAACTGTTAAGAGTTTATTGGATCAAGAATTGTCGTTAAGTAAATTGGAAAAGCTAGAGAGAGAGGGGGGAGAGAGAGGGAGGAAGGGGGGGAGAGGAGGGGAGAGAGAGAGAGAGAGAGAATTTGCATTATAATTTGACAAATTTTACATTAAACGTCATTATTTTTTCAAATTAAATAACTACTTAATCTATTTTATATCTGCAATATAATGTAATGCTATAATAAAATCAGAAATATATATTTGTAGAAGAGAAGTAAAATTTAAAAAAATTACGAAAAAATGTATGGATTTATCACACATGAGAGGAAAATGCCATAATCGGACAAAGCGATTCTTTGTGTCTATAATAATATTATTTCTTGTAAATATATACAATTTCTAGTTCAAGCAAACTGTAAGCCAATTATTTGTCGGTCTTGAAACACAATTTTAAACTGAAACTGGAGTAATATCACAAATTGTTGAGCAATTTAATGTTATTAACGCTAATAAGCATCTTTAAAATTCTGTAAACAATGTATATGTTTATTTGCTTTGCGATAATAAATTGTAGAGATATGCTTACGCAATTAAACATTTAATTTTAATGGATATAATTGAAGTAAGAAAAACGCAACTGCAAGACAGTTTATGGATATTAAAAAGAAGGGGAAAAAAGTAGGAAAGTATAAATGGCAGGTTAGTTGAAGGATATTAGAGACGACTCATCTTGGCAAAGTTGAAAAATAGAAAAATATACGTCGAAGGAAAGAAGTATGAACAACAGAAGTGTAAACTACGGCATCATGAAAATTGGAAAACTTTTTCGATTTTTATGATGCAATAATGGTGAAGACGTATATAGCATTGCTTCGACTTATTTTATTTTCACTTAACATTTACGGAGGTAAACTTTTATTAAAGATACACAGTAAAGTAGATACACAATTTTCCATCAGTAATCTTCCGATTTTGCCGTACAGAATAGCATGCAGCACTTCCATTCGGAACCTTTTATATATTAAAAGCAATAAAACTAAATAGTTTTATGCACTTTTTATCTTATCTGATTACTTTTTATCTCTTATTATGTTACACAATAATATATATTTTGTATTAAAACCGGTTTTTATTTTGTGTTGACATTTTTAATATACTTAAGTGTTAATTTAATATAATATTTTATTTTAATTAACATAATATGATTGTGTTATTTGAATACTTGATGTTAAATTGATATTTAATATTTTTTAATGTTAAAATAATTCAATTTATAAATAAATAAACGTATAATATAAAAATAATGCAGTTTTAAATCGTAAATTCTAAGACGAATGTATTATATAAAATATATGTTTTTATTTAATATATTATAAATATTAATTTTACTGGAGAAATATGTTTTCATACTTAATTTATTTTCAAATTCTATCAAAGTGTTATTTTTGTGTTATTTTAAAAAAAATATTTTTATTATTTGCTATTATATTTATCTTGTTATGCAACAATTCAAAGGATTGTTTAGAACATACATATGAAATATATTAATTTTAACACAAAATTTGCAACTAATATATATTTTGCAACTCGGTTACGACGGAGCATAATTATTTTGGAAAGAAATTATTCTAGGAAGTATAATTGCATATTTTGTTGGATTTACTTCAGATTTTGATGTAATTCTCTCTTTTTTCTCGATGAAGTGGAATATTCATCGATGAAAATCCTAGAATATGTAAACTAATATTTTATCTGCAGTAAATAAAAAATCCATCAAAAGAATAAACAATCCGTTGATAAAGAAGTTTGATTTAATTCAATTTTTAAAGAAAAAAAATAACCGTTTGAGAGAGATGATTTATTTCTTTATAATTATTAGTGTTAGTTTTTCATTGAGAGATGTTTATTGTAAAAAATCGTCATTTATTTTATACTCAAATACGATGTTATATAATGTCGTTGGTGACCCGACTACAATAATATGCACATGTATACGTGTATACAGAACGAAAAAAAGAGAGAGAGAGAGAGGGAGAGAAGTGAAACAAAGAAAAAGGAAGAATTGTACACAGTGCGGAGTTCCCTCGAGAATAATTCCTAGGAAAGTAAAGCCTTCCGGTTGAAGCAAGTGTGTTTTGCTGAATTACGATCACCCGCTCCCGCGTACGCGCACACAACAAAAAATATTTTTTGGTGTGAGGTTGTGTAAATGTTAAATGAGAAAGAAAGACCTCGACTTCGTGTAAAAGCGTAGACCTAAATGTCCACATTTTTCCTCCTATTTCGTGATCAAGAAATATTGGGACTAAATCCAACGCGATACGAGTATTTCGTTGATAAATGGCGCCTGCGTTACGCACTGTGATTTATGGACGTTCGTAATACACGTCAGCTTTTTGTCTTTTTATGTATATTTAAGAATCATTCCAATGGTTTGTCCTTCTTTCAGTGTACAATACTTTAAATTAAATTATGTATTTTGGCTTAAAGTTAATGTAATTGAACGATTTTTTTATTTTAAAGGTCAAAATTTGAGGAATAAGACTATATAACTTATGTAAGACTATAAAATTATGTAAGACTATGATACAATTTTTCATTTTTACGCAATTAAAGAAAATGTTTGGGTTCTGTGGATACAAATGCCAGTACATGTAACACAATATATTCATACGAGAAAAAGATTTTGAACAAGGCTGGCCAATTCCGTTCGTTTAGCCGCAACGTTTAGTGAATTACAATCATTTTTTAGGCTTTATCGATAGTCTTTTTTTATGGGACATGCATTACCATAATTTTAATGTAGTACGACAACCGCTTATCTTATCTCGAGACGAAACGGACTTGAACTCGTTGTCTGCGCAGGATTTGCCACAATTGTTCTGGCATACAAATGAGCTCTGACTGTAGCATTTTTTATGTCCGTGGAATGCTTTATAATTCGGCTTTGCATTATGGTACTGTTATAATTATGCATTACATACAGTGAATTTGCGTGTTCTGGTTAAAACATAATCGTTATCGTTACATTAAGCCATTTTCTTCTATTTTTGGACGAAATGAATTTATGATTTATTTAATGAAAATTTTAACTAATTTTATTATTTAACGTACAGCATATTCATAAATGCGTGACGCAAACAGCAAAAAAGATCTTATACATTTTAACGGGGATTTTTAGGCGATTTAATGAAATTCACGTCGCTACCTGTGTTCCATCCTCTTAGAGATATTCCACCTTTTTTTTTTTTGCGATTATTAGTACGTTACATTGAAAAAGTCCGTAAGTTTTAATTTCGCCTCGTACGCGTAATGAACGATTAATACGGCGAAGAATAAAGGTAAGATCGAGGTAATCGGATTTAGCCAATTATCGCGTTCCATATCAAACTCTCGAACTTTATGTACTTCTGTTAGTGAAATATAAGACTACATTCAGCTTCTGGTTTGATCAACCGTTTAATAAAAAAAAAGGAAACGATTCCGCGCATTTTACAATTTTACAGTTTGTCGCGCCTTACCAGGCATTCCATATTTCGGAAAAATTGTCCAACATTTTGTCAGAGCAAAAGAGGAAAGTTTGTTGTTCAGAAACGAAGTTGGGGGACGTAAATTGATGCAGCCACGTGGTAATATATTCTCGATAATACTGCCACACAAAGAAAAGCAAATTTTGCGTGTTTATCAGCGTGCACGCGAGGCCGCAATTACATCGATTCTCATTAATGCGATTTGTGGCGCTGGTGAGAATTCGCGAAATTAGCGACAATGTAACGTATATGTGTCGATCTACTCGCTTCTCTCCTCTACTATTTTTGACTCTATCATTTACGACCGTGCCGCGGGATACGAGTTGCATCGCGCGATCCAGCTCCGTGATTCTTTCTCGGCTTCCCTTTTTTTATCTCTCTTTCTTTTGCTGTATCCATGACTGCACACACTAGGTCGGTTCTTTATTCTGCTCGGGCATCCACGTATATCCACGTGAGAAAACGTGCGACGAAAGAAAACGTGTCGTCGCGACGCGGGCGAATTCTGTCCCGCGCGTGTCGTTTGTTTCTATGACCTACCATGGTTTCTTCCCATGGTGGAAGAAAGCGAGATAAATATTTTATATGCGGTTAATATCGTTGGATGAAATATATTTTTATTTCGTGCATGATTACGACTATATTATGATCTCAAGGCTTCATCGTTAATCGAAGGTATCCGCGTAATCTCTCGGTACTTTCAATCGCTTTATGTACATATGTACTTTTGTCGGTGGAACGTGAAACTGTGTTCTGGTTTTTGATAGAGACTAACTATTTAATAAGAAAGAAAATAGTTGTGTGCATCTTACAATTTTACAATTTTATCTAAACATTTCGAATTATGGAAAGATTTTCCAACAATTGTCGGAACAAAATTAACATTTGTTATTATACATACATTGCTCATGATAAAACTACGAAAATTACTTTGTTAATGTGCTTTAAACAAACAATAACGCTATTCAGTATCTAAATTCTGCCTGAAATATTATGTCACATATTTCGAAGATTTTTTTCGCGCTGAACACGATGCCGTTGACAGATTTTGCATTGCACATCAGGAGTAAATTGGACCAAAAATCATCACAATTTACTGATACGCTCGTTTACTAACAATTCTGATATGCTACGCAAATTCTGTCAATGACATCGTGTTCAGCGCGAAAAAAATCTTTGGATGTGTATTATGACGTTTAGCAGAGAAAATAAAGTGACTTTTTGTCGAACACTGTTGCATGTATATAGTATATAATAATGAATATATAATCGCAATAACTTAAACTTTTCGTGGAATTTATTATGCAGCAAGTATGAAGCTTTTCTCTCGGTTTTTTTTTTGTCGTCTTTAACAATGGGGTTGATCATGAACAATAGCCCTGCGCGTATAATCTGCACAGTAGACCCAGCTGTGTGTAGGCGAAATACGAGGCACTACGTGCATGCACACGATCCCGCGATCATACGTGAGATGATATTTCATTAGAAGGCAAATGCTTTTATTAAAAAGTACGAATCTACCCTGTAAAAAATCGTGGATTTATGACCGAGGAAATCGGAAAAATTCTTGATTATCCCTCACTCGTATTCCCCGTCTTTCCCTCCACAACCGTAATCGCGATACGACGATATTTCATTTTACTTTCAACGAGCTTTTTCGCATTATATCTTCGTATTATATCTCCGTAATCTCTACGATTTAATTATGGCAAACTTTTAATCTAAAGTAATCTTAAACTGTGCACAGTTCTATTATTCTCTCTTCGACTCCTTTTTAATGTATTTATACGTTTAATTTATGATTACATTTATTTCTATTTAATTATAAAAATTTGATCGTATTCTTATAATTTTTTAACAATTTTGTGCTTTTGTTCATAAAGTTCTTATAGATAGTAATTGTTAAACATTATATTAGACAAAGGCTACGTCAGCCATTCAAGAACCTTTATTTTTTTTTCAGTTTAGTAATAGTTTTTCTATTGTATGTTATTATTTTGCTTGGAATATTTAAATTTTATTGTTATAGAAGAATTATAAAAAGCCTTTCACTCGGAGCAAAATTTGCTGATTATTATAAATTCATTTGAATTTTGTGCCGCCGGTGGTCATGTTTTGTCGTTACTCTTTTTTACCCCGTTCGTCCATCCGTCAGGATGCATTTTGATGCGGCACAACGTTGCATCCGCTGTGGAAATATCAGCAGCGACACGCTGCGACGCGCATAAATACAACGCGTGTTATTCGCTGGATATTAAAAAGAAATTTCTTTAAAAACGTGAACGAAGAATTAGCAGAGTTTTGTACGAAAATATTGTCTTTTACAATTTCTTTCTCTCGGTGACGTGCAATGAAGATTTTATACAACTCATCTACATTCGACAATTTTTTTTTTAATTTTCCGTGCAATATTATTTTTCGTGTAATCTTGCATAATTATTCCGTTGAACGAGATATACTTTGTGTCGTATAAAAGAGATATACTTTATGACACGACGAGCGCTTCGCACGTGAAAAGCTACGGTATGAATCTAATTTGTTTAATTATGAACAACCACGAATATGCCCGTTTCATACTGCGCCATGCGCTAATTTGAGTATCCGATATAATTGAAGTGCTGCATTTAGCTTCGCTGTGAATCATTGAATTAATGGCGATTAAATAACTCGCGATTACAGTTAATTGCGGACAGTTAAAGGAATACATTAATACTGATACATTCGTATAACGTGTGTGTGTGTGTGTGTGTGTGTGTGTGGAAAGGTACATCGTATTTTTCAGGCGTTGTTGTATAATTTTGTTAATAGAAAGCACTCTTCAAATTTATGTTATAAAAAACGACTGTGAGGCTGCCAAGTATTATTAAAACATGTAATAAAATTGTATTCCAGAATATATCCATACCGTACATTACAGTAGAAATGGCGCTATGTACGTAGTAATATATATATTGCTGTCATTATCGGCGATCAATTATCCACTTAATTATCTCGACGTGTTTGAAGTTTAATTGAAAGGGACAGTGAAGTGGTTTAATAAAATTTTAATAACCGCGTCTCCGCGTCGCAGCAAAGTTCTAATTCTAAAAAAAAAAAGGATTTTTCGTGAAATCGTCACAGTTCGCACCTTCTTCTTTTCTCCCTCTCTTTTTTTCGTTCTAATCCAACAGGAATTCTCTCGTTCAACGACATTCTCTAGATTTTTACTTCGTTTGCTTCTGAATCATTGATCGACCATCCCTCTCGCTACTATTGATGGCGACAGCGTCATAATTCTTGTTGAAGCTGTAATTTCTCCTGTTCCGGAAGCATTTAAATTTTGCCAGCTTTTTTTCAACATTTCCCGCTTGTCATTGTTATGAATATTCTCACCTGCTTGTTCCGACTACATGTATGGGTGTGCGTTTAACTGAATGTAGCTGTCGACTACATTGCCTGTCCGACATACGCGTTTCAGCGCGATATTTTGACAATGTCTTTTTTTTCTTGTTTATTTTATTTAGTTTCGGTATCATGAGACTGCCGCGCTTGTATTTCTTACGATAATTGCGTAATTCACAGCGGCTATTACAAATTTTATTAAGTGAATACTGCTTTAAATGTTTGCTTCAAAAAACACATCCGCATATTCCTTTGAATTTTCATACTCTTTGAAATTAAATGCTCTTTTTTAAGCTCGACATTTAAAGTGGCAATGAAAATTATTAATTTGTACTACTAAATAAATACTATTTAAGTCAACAATTTTGAACTTTTTATTAAATACAGATTATTATTCAAAAAGAATAATTCATCTTCATATTATTTAAAAAGAATTAGATACCGAATAAAGAATTTGTATATGTACAAGGTGTCTCATAATTTGTAAATTATTTTTAGAGTAGACTAAGTTGAATCGAAAAGTTCTGTACAACTTTCGCAATAACTAATAAAATAATTAATAAAAATCCGTAAATAAGCGCGAAGAGGTAGTTTAATTTTACTTTTAATGCTATTACTAGAAATACGGCTAGATGTTTAAACATTTGCTCTACGAAGCACAGATGTTTAAACAGGTGTTTAGAGGAGTGCTCTACGAAACTCTATAGCAGAATGTTATAATATTTACATGTTACTTCTAGCTAATGCCGTTCGTAGAGCACATCTTCAAATATCAATTGTGAGCATATGTAAACTGAACTATTTCTACGTCGCGCGCTTATACGCGAATTTTTATTAATTAATTAGTGCGAAAATCGTAAAATGATAAAGAATTTTTCAATTTAATTTAGCTCGCTTTATTTGTTCACGAGAGATTCGCGAATTATGAGACACCTTGTATATACTGGTAAAAAGATAAGAAAAAGAATGAGCGAGAAAGGTAAATTGAGCACGATGTTCTTAAATTGTTCCCTCTGTCGCGGAAACTTCCTAGCATTCTTTCTCGAGATGGTCTTGAGTGTAGAATCAGGAACAGAGGACTTGATCATAGAATATGAGTTCGGCAGATCACTATTTGAAGAAGCGAATGCATACGAATCTTTTCTTCCTTCAGCGGATATCATGTGATATTATGTGGGACCGATACATTGATTTTATATGTATTTGGATAAATGTTACTTACGTCAAAATACGGATGCATATGTAAACAGATTATTTATGCATATCTGAATGAAAGTGTACTCAATAAGGGAAGTCATTCTACAGGGAATTTATACAATATTATTGCTTTCCTCTATCGGCGTAACATGAAAGAAACGTTCTCTCGGGAAAGGATTCATGGGATTGGTAAATGAGTTGCTTTCTGTTCGTGTCGTGTCTTACAGTAAATATCGATCCATTCCACGAAATGGAACTACTATTATTTATGGAATTATGTCCAGCTGGCAAAGAGTCGATGAAAACTTTTTAATCAGCCTACAACTTTCTTCAAATGGTTAATATCAAACCTACATTTTTTTTTTTTTAATTGTGTGAAGTTTAGAGTAGTTAACTTCAATGAATCAGTCGTTATCAACTCCAACAAATCAGTCTAGATAAACAAATGATGTTTGCGGTATGCAAAGTAGAGCGTCTGATATATTTTTGAGAGAATCTAGGTAAATCAAGATACAGAAGTGCAATTATATTTGAATTGGTTTAATCTTAAATTATTAGATACTTATTTTTATACTTGCTAAATTGCTTGTAGCTGATTGTTATGATCGTTAGAAATAATATTATTAGACGACGAATTACTTATGACGTTACACGACAACAAACTCGATTAATAGTTTTAAACCAGCGACATACTTTCGCGAGGGTAATTTCTTTTTTTTTTTTATAGACTGCAAAACTTAGACGAATAATTCGCATTTTGATAACAGATTTTCCTCTTGCTTTCCTCCATCGTTTTGGTCCGTAAGATCGGTACAGCGAGGAAACACGTGCACCCGCACCTGCTGTCGCAAATACTTTAGAAGGAGATTCGAATAAGTTTTTGGAGTGGAAGAGACGGTGGGTGAGGAAATGGCAAAGAAACGGATCGAACGTATGTCCTACCCTTTATCGAAGTGCTAGATATAAAACTGAGGCAGAGATCGTAGCGAGTGTAGTGGCTCATAAAGTTTAAACTCCGTCGAATACTCCGACCGTGATTCAATGGACATATATGTCTTTTAAATTATTGCTTAAAAAACCCAACCGGATGCACGTGTGATTAGATCTCGCAAATGAATTTCTTATTTCGAGCCATCTCTATCTATAAAATCTATAGCGACGCTATAGAAAGATATAAGGACGTTTTACGTAACAATTTTATTTTGCACTATGCGAACGAGTATCTAATAATATCAACGCGATTTAGACGAGTAATTTTCATAAAATTTTTGAACAAAATTTTCTCGCAATTATAGACTAATATCTGAATTAGATAAGTCTCCAATTTGTAAAATTTAGCTTAATTGTCTCAAGCAAAGAAATCTTACAAATTATGAGCTTGTTTTTCGCATCGTTAACTGTACTGACGTAACATAAAGCCATCGCCCATTATTTAAATGGTTAAATCAAATCTGGGATGTGCACAATTTCCTGAAAGAAAGAAAATTCTCAGCTGCTTCGAGCCTGATGTCGTAAATCGAGCGTATCTGATAGGTCGTCACGCTGCTTCCTTCTAATGCACACGCCGCTCTTCTCATATTCCAAGCGTGGCCAACGGTGAATTGGATTTTGTCAGAATGGGTGTATTTTGCTGATAAATCAATTACGCGATATTTATCGCGGATCACCGTTCAATTACGTTCGTGCAATCATGCCGCTCGCAAATTTACAATTACGACGACGTACGCGCGCATGGGAATGCACTCGGGCGATCTGTTTGCACCGAATTTGTTTGCCTCGTAATCGACTTCATCTACTTATTGTTGAACACTGATCGATTGTGTGATATCAATGTCTGTGACCCACTACATTAGCATACGTCGATCGACACCGTTGGCGTCGTTTGGACTGGATTTTATTGTGATGATAGTCGACAAAATACGATTCTCCAATAATAGAGACAATTCGTATAAAATATAACGTGAGAGCATTGCGAATTTGAATATAGTGTGAAATAATACATTAAATAATATCAAGAAATATATTATACAATAAGCTAAATTACTTTGGTATTTTATGAGTTAAATTAATATAATTATAAAATTATATGAACGCGTAGCACACAAATATTGTATGTATAAAAGATGTTGAATTTCAAAACATTTGGAAACAGTTAAACTCTTTCTGTCTGACTTATTCACGCGAATAATTAATTTATTATTTTAATTATTTTATTATTAATTAATTTATGATTAATTATTGTACAATTTTATTGTTGGAAATTTTACTTGGGGAGCCAATGTATATGCACGTTCTTTAAATGATTAATATTTCGAGGTATATTACATGCCGATACATTAATAGCATGGGTTTACGTATGTAAACTGTGTGGTAACGACGTCAGGTGGTTTGCTAGTGATACGACAGCGTTGAAAAGAAACATCAATCAATCGGGGTCGGAGAACGTATAAATTTTGCGGATACTACGAGCGCCATGTGTCCGCCTAGACGAAGTCGCAAAGCACTCCGTGACTATGCAAGTCGATGCAGTCACGTCTGCTCTTCTAACGGCGTATACTGGAAGCCGCCGCTATTCACGATATCGATTCCATTACCTATAATCGAGTGCATCGTTCAAGAAGAGCATTCGAACGGATTCATCGCGTTCGAGACGGTTACATAATATTCATCTTCTATACGCAGTTATATCAATATTAACCTGACTCGCGTATAATTAATTATGCATCATGCACTATGAATCTCGGTGTCAAATTGACGCCTAGCCTCTCCACGCATTTCAGTGCCCGCAGTGCATTATTGGGATTGAATTTGATCATCGTCAACGAGAGATGCTGCACCACGTATCATTTCGCAGCGCGATATTAATATAACATCTCGGTGATTCAAATAATAATTCAATAAATATAGCATGACGATGCTAAATAACATAATTGCGTTAATGGAAATGTATCTGAAAATTGCATTTAGCAGCAATAGAAATTGCGTCTTTAATAATGAACGCCGGTTGAAAATGCTGGGAAAATGGCGATATAATAGGTGTTAGTGTACTATAATGGTATATAGAGAGAGAGAGTATAATTAAAATGTGCACGCCAATTTAGAGTTGTAGTATGGGCGATGACGATGCAAACCGATATGCGGTGACGGCTGTTCGCGGCGTTAGCACGCAGCATTGTAAATTTGTAATGGCTTTGCAAAATTCACGTCAATCGCATCTATGAAATTGATTGAACCGGTGACGTATAATGTACTGCGGATTTTACATAGGAAAATATCCATTTTAATTGTTCTACCGACGCGACTTCAGTACGATGTATCAAAACCGGCGTAAGTTTACGTAATAACATCGTTCAAGAACAACAGATAATTTTGTATTCGAAAACCTATAGGTATTTCGTGCAGTCGTGAATTTTTGCATAGTACTCAGTGTACGGAATATTTCATTTCGAGCGAATATTGCTCGATCTTGATTTTTATGGAAGAGTTTTCGTGTAAATTTCAGGATTTTTTTGAAATTATTACAAAGATTTTAAATTTTATATATATTAGACATATTGTGGTGATGTTAGAAATTCGAAAAGAATTAGATCTATTCGGTCTATTTTCAGACAAAATTCAACGAGCACGCACCGATGATACGTGCATGATTAATTAAAATACCAATAGGGAGAGTACGAGAAGAGGAATGTGTGCGTATGCATGTGCGATTACGGTGAGGCTCTTGGTGTGTGCCAATATAAAGGCCATGCGGGTTGAATCGTCGAAATCGATTTGATTACGACGAATTTGATTGAATGCAAATTAACGCGCTCGCGTATCGAGGCTATTCGACGAAACCTGATCCTCCCGCGGCCTGTTTTCGAGGGATTTCGCCTCGATTCCTGATTCCACTTCTCTCTCGAATTACGATCGGTTGGTCGGTAGGGCGACAGTCGGTGAAACTGCGCCGCGATGCGTGTAATTTCGTCAAGCTGAAACTGTTTCCGACCTGGATAAGGATGAGGTCAGGACTCGAGAGACAGACGAGAGGAATGGAGAACAAAGGGGCAGGAGAGTCAGTTTTATTTTGCTTTAAGATAAAGTAAAACGCGTGTACAAGGATACATGCCATTCGAATGTTTCAGAAAATTGTCACGAGTCGTTCAAGTGCAAAAATTTCACGTTCATACAATAGCTATCTGTGTATAAGGAGAAATATTTGAGATGGATTTGTCTCTGAAAATTCTCAGGATAAAAATTACTCTCTAAATCTGAATCAGTGCACAGTCACTAATTACCCAGTGGTATACTTGGCACTGGATAATCAGTGAAGTTCATCTAAAAAAGGAAGAATATTTGAGCATTATGTATAACTAAAATACTGATATATGCACGTTAATTTCAATCTTCCAATACCATATCATATTTATTGAATTTATGCATTAAAATAAGGTTAATTAGACCACATAATAAAGACAAGTTACGATAGGGTACTCCCCCCTTCCCCCCACATTTCATTCACTGATTACCGGTGGTATATACTTGGCACTGATATCAGTGATTATCCATTGATTCAGATTTAGAGATACAAAATTTGTGTCATAAATTTTTAGATCAATTATTTTTCCCTTTTAAACTTTTTAAAATATAATATAAATGTACCTATAGAGATATATATACATGTATATATACATAACTTACATTAACTACATAATTACCTGTACATATCTATTTTATAAATGACGCATGCACGCGCGCGTATCACACACCCACACACACACACACACCTGTATCTGTAAGTAGAGAGGAAAAAGGAAG
>NW_017305916.1:731934-737104 GCF_001594115.1 Trachymyrmex septentrionalis
CCACACACACCCACACACACACACCTGTATCTGTAAGTAGAGAGGAAAAAGGAAGAAAGAAACAATAGCGAAAAGCAAGAGGCAGGAAACAAGAGACCTTTTTTAATCTGTCGATACTACTCCGGGAAAAATTACCGCCATTGCTTCCGTGAAACCGTTAGGGCAGTTTTACCATTTATCGTCGATAATTACTGCAGCTGCGTGCGGCCGAAACACCGCTGCGGTATTTTTTCTTTCGACGTTAATCGAGTTAATTATCGCCAGCCGTTTTAGTCGCATTATCACCTTCGGTACGATACGTTTTTTTGTTCATGTGAGCAAATATTTCGCGCGCACGATTGTTAAATATTTTCGAAAGTGCAAAAACGCAATCGATCGTTATACTTATTGTCATTAATTGGAGTTACTTTATGACTGCATAGATAATTTTACAATGTAATAAAACAAATTTTTGCTAACAGGTATGAAAATAACTTATAAATTTTTACTTTATAAATTTTTTTACTTTTACTGTTACTGTTTTTTCTAAAACAACTTTTTGTACGATAAAAATCTATTATTGTATCGAAGTACTTTATTATGAAACGAATGCAGGAGAAATTGTGAGATCAATATTAGACCTTGACACGAATTTCTTTTTCTTGCATATGCTATGTTGAACAGGAATCATCTTCTACTTGTTATAGATTTTGTTACTTCAATGAGAACACGCTTTCGGACATTAACAAGAGAAATTGTTCCATGGAACAATGTGATAGCCACTGTGTTTCACGCGCTTGGATATTTATTGCGCCTCGATACATGAGATGCAACGTAACGAACGTAACATATCGATTCAGCGTCATGTCCTATCGCTGTCAACGAATAATGACTATTTGACGTATGATTCAGATTTTCATGGCCACGATAACTCGTTTTTCCATTAATAGATCGTATCGATTGATGCCCTATTGGGCTTCATTAAGCCCTTAATCGATATTGATGATCTCAAAAAGTGATAATACAAAGGAAAAGACAATTTGTGTTATGCCGCACACGCATATTTGCACCAGTCGAATAAACAAATCGTTTTATTTTTTTTTTTCTACTGAAATTCTTTATTAAAAATACTTATTTGAATTATATTTATGAAAGTTTCCTTAAAAAAGTTTGCCTTAAAATTTTGTAGTATTACTTAGAAAAAAATTTCTTCACGCTTCATTTCGGTATCGCATAGAGTTGAAGAAGGTGTTGAAGAGTTGTGCGGTGTTATAATGGCGACAGGAAAAGCGCAAGATTTTTCAATCGTAAGGATTTTGGACTGTGACTTGTAAAATTTGCGACCATACACTGATAATATTTATTACAATATATTTTACCGCCAGCCGTTTCTTAGGACGAAAGAAAAGCTCTCAACGCCGGCGACACGACGCACGGAAAACGTTCCGAGGACGCCAAGTCGCGCGAATTCGTGGACTAAAGCGCGATTTTTATAGCTGAGCTATCGCTGTTTCTGTCACGGTGAAATATCACGGCGGAAGAACTTCTGGTACAATGCTCATACCGATCGTAATGGCGTACTTGGGCAGGATATCAGAATATAAAATCGGCTTTCTCGAATTATTAATATAATGTGTATCCCATACATTATATTTATATCTATTCAATTATTCATATACCTATATGTTAGAAACAAATTTTGTGATAAATTATATCAGTTCCGCGGAAAAAAAAAACGTAAAATAAAAGTAGTTTTTCCTTGTAACTAATGTTGCCAACTTTTCCTTTGGATACCAATATAGAAGAGAGAGATTATAAGTACGAAAGTGAACGTATATATATCCAACTTATTTTTATAAAAAAAGTAAATGTTATCATTCTTAAAATCGTATTTATTTTTTGATTTAGCACACAAGGGTGCTTTTTATCGGGGACACAGGTGTTCTATCTTTGTTACTCTCTGAATTTGCAAGAAAGATAGAATGATGCTTACGATGTGTCACTAAATGGAAAGCATCCAATAAGAAGTAACTTGTTCTTATCATTTTTCTAGTTCATAAAATCTGCAAATTTAGACCAAATCATCTCTGGGATCTAGCGGGAATTTCTTCACTGAGAAAATACAAGAGATAATACTGTCGCACTTAAAGACAAAAAAATCTCCGTTTCATGGTTTAATCAGTAGTATGTATTTCTTTGATCAATCATAGACCATGTATTTTATTCCAATTATTATTTTCAAACATTAATTATTCGTAAAATACCGTACTTTTTGCTTTTGAATACCTATATGTTGTCGAACATCGAACAGGTCTCTCAAATCGGACGGTTGGCCACTTATAAGCCGTGTTTATTTCAAATCTAAGTTTTAATAATTATATTTATATCGTGAAGCATTATATTATTGCTATGTTAAAGAGAGATTATTTCATGTTCTATAACTTTAATTGTATTTAAGAACAAAATTTATTCATTAACTGTGTAATATATTATATAAATAAGACGATATAAGGTAAACGATAAACTTATACATGATATGAGAGGAAATTTTGAAGAGTTTTCGCCGATATAGTTAGATGTGATCGGAAATCATCATATGTTTTATCGTAACAGGCAACGGCCGATGTCTCTAATGAAGGCTTTGAAAAGTGAAAAAGGACAACATACCGGAAACTCTCCGTTTTGCCGGATTGTGGCGTAAAGGGCAATTTTCGCGACTGCTTCTCTCACTTCCTTCCACATATCGAGTGGATATCCAGTAGCACAATAGTGGCATCCGTATATCGCGATTTCGTGGATACAATCGCACGAAAAGCCGCGTGCGGGCGGATGGACGGACGTTTCTTTTTTTTTTTTTTTTCCTGCTGGACGGATGGAACTTCGACGAAAAGGGAGAGAATCTGGAAAAATATCACGATCGTGAGATCAAACGGGATGGACGGCTCGCTTTTCCCGTTTCTTCCATCGTCATACCGGGGAGAAAGGCAGATAGTTGGGCTGAAAAGGGAGCCGGATGCGAGAAGACAGACGAGATAGAAAGAGAAATGGTGGACGGGAGGGAAGAAGAGGGACATTTCTATCTATAAATATAAACCATCGCGTCAATTCCAGCTGCTTTCTGTTCCCTGCACTGGCCGCTAGTTCCGTTTGCTCCGTATGTCTCTCATTTTGTGAACATCCGTACAGCGACTTTGTTATCGTTCTTCTAAGGATGAACGTTAAGCGACGTTCTCTTGCTGTATTCCTCGACTCTCTTTCTTTATTTATTTATTTTTTTTTTTTTTAGAAGTTCTCTAAGATATCTACTTTCCGAGAGAAGTCGCAGAGATAAACCGTGATTCAATGCAGAGAGTAAAACTGGCGAGAGGACGAACCGCGAGAGGTATTTTATTGAAATATTTTCGGACGCTCTACAAACTTTCTTGTTTTAATGTATAATTAATATATTTGTTGCGTTTTATCGTCGACATTAAAACACTCTCAATAGTTTTACAATTTATTATTCATTATTCTGTTTTTGTGTATAAAATTAAATAATGAATTCGATACGCGTAAAATTAATATTTACTGCCAGATTTATACTTTGAGTATTTTTCTTTCTTACTGTATTTTATTTTTATACTTATTCGCAATTTTTCTTTTTTTTTTCGTTTCTCTCTCTATTTCTCTTTCCCTAAGTCATATTGCCATCTTTGATTGAAATATAAATATAAATTCTTGTGCCGATGGGACGGCAGCTGCGCTCTATTCCCTTTATTGGATGCCGATATCGACTGGGAATCCTCTCCGTGCGGTTTCCTCTCCGGACCTCTTTTCACTTGCATCCCATCGAAACTTTCTTATCTTTCGAAGCGCTCGATGATGTCACACACGTGTGACAACGCGATGCAATGTAAGCGGAGTCTAAAGTTACGTTTTTCTCGAAAATATCTGAGATAAGAGCGGCTTCGCATTGAAAATTTTTACATATATTTTCATTGCTACAAGGAAACCAATATCGTAAACCCGTACTTCAATTTCCCCTTTTATGATTTTCTTTTCGATTTAACCATTGTTAAATAAAAATTTTATCCCGGAAATAGAGAAACGTGCGCAGCGCAAAATTTTTTTTTTTTTTTTTTGCTCATTACTATCCTGAATGTAAACGTCTTGAATTTGCATACGTAAACCCTGATGCAAATTCGAATAGCTTTTCTTTCGTTTTTCGTCAAAAATGCTAACAATGGGCAAAAATTTTGTATTTACCGTTCGCGTTCTTTTTTATTTCAATCCTATCTCGGCCTGATCTTCGGATCATCTTTCAGCACAGACTTATAGAAGAACGAGAAGCTCGTTTCGTACGTTCTTGTTTTTCTACATGGGCGCGTTCGTTCCCTCGAACGGGAAGAAAGGAAGAAAGGAGGGAAACCCGCGTTAGGTTCGAAATTCCCGACAGGTTACGGTGCTAATTGAACCTTAAATCCAACGATTAGTTGTACGGAGCGTGTAACTATGAGCGCCCGTAGGATATGCGGTAGCTAACGTTAATTTAATTAAACCGTGCTACCGTGCACCAAGAATGTCCTGACCGACAGCTTGCGGAATCCGCAAGCTCGCGCGGCGGCTTTTGCGCGGGGAAATCAGCATAATTTCAATCGAAATACGACAATTATCGCGAGTAAATGTGGAAATTATATTTTCGTATTTCTCCGTTAAAATTTATCAATATTATGTACTATTGGAATTATACTGATCGTTTCAGCTTTTGGAAAATCTGCCGATACACGCCATAGAAATTCCGTTACGGAGAAAGCTATCTTTTAATTGAACACTGAGAGAAAAATGTTTGGTGTTTGTTACTGTAGTTACATATTACTACAAAAAAATTATATGGTTATTATTACTAATATTTATAACATGATTATAGTAAAATGTAATTATTAGTTAGAAATATCAAACATTTTTCTCTCAGTGAATATTTAATATTTGACGCTAGCTTTATTTGTGATAGCCTGTGAGACTAAGTGATTTAGTTCTTTAGAGCTGAGGCTTAAGAGGCTCACGTGGCATCTCACAACTGGATTAAGTTGCTGTGACCACGCTACGAATCTCCTTGAATCTCGGCTTTAAATACTGATTCACTAGTCCGTAGTATTACAGTTACTAATCGTTAATTGTATATGCATATATATATATATATATATATATATAT
>NW_017305916.1:737204-742767 GCF_001594115.1 Trachymyrmex septentrionalis
ACACAGATGTATCGTAAGTTAAATAGAACGATTCTCAAATTTCTAACAAGAACTTACATATATATATTTATATATGTGTATGTATGTATATGTACATATCTCAATTTGTCCTAAATTTAAAAGTAATTTTATTACAAATATTTCGGTTTTATGAAAATAAAAGTTATATGATCCCAAAATAAGTACATTGCGAAAAATATTCTAGGTGACAATACAATGATAAACAAGCACATAAACAAAATATATAAACACAATACAAAAAACATAATACATAAACATGATTAAATACATAAATATGAATATTTTGTTAACTAACTTTTAATTGTTTTTTTCAACACATATCAGAATATAATATTGATACAAAGTCTGCTATATAGAAGTTTCCAAATATGAAGCATAGAATGAAAAATAAATTTTATTCACTACGCGATTTTTATTCGGAATATTTTTGCCTCGAACTTGCACCAGGTGAAACTGTTCCATTGACATTGACGGAAATTGTCAATCGACGTTTACAAATATACTCTTTCGTGGACGAACCAAGCAGCCGCAGGCGACTCGTATTAAAACCACACAACGAGAATGGATTATTTTGGATTAAAATCGCAACGAGACTGGATTACTACAAGCGAGCAAATCGGACGAGGCGCATTTTTCACGACGGACGTCCTGTGGTTGTAACCTGGCGGAAAAGCGTCGCGACGCGCTGCGTCGCGCTGCTGAGAAATAAGAGGCGACGGCGCTGGAATTCTTTCCGATAACGACCGCAATTTAGGCCGATAAAGGAAATCGACGAAGCCGCGCTTTATCTCAGAGCTTTCTCGCTCGGCGGTAATCAGTGTTTGTCAAACTGTCGTCGTGGAACGCGGCAGTGCTGGTGACTGTTCCTGCGGGAGCTTCGCATCGTATATCGGCGGAAGAATATAAATTTTATTCGATTTGTAATCGTATCCAGTATGAAATAGAAATTAAACTAACGGCTTTTATCAACATAATTTTTTTTAAAGAGGAGGGTGCTTTTGAAAATGATCAAATTATTTAATATTACTAAAAAAAAAAAAGATTAAATATTTCTTACATGTTTTAAATTACATAAAATAATTTTTAGATATGTTTAGACATATCTAAAAAGAAAAAGAATATAATCTTTTCATGAATCAAAGTACACGAAAAGAATGATTTTGCTGAAGTTTTAAAAAATTTTTGCTGGATGCAACTAATATTTATTTTAATAACTCAGCATACAAAGCATACGATTATATATTTCACGCTTGTATAAATAATTATTTCACATCTGATGAAATATTACATCTTAAACTTAACAAATTAAATTTACAACGAAAGATTCTCTTTAAGCTTTCATTATTACAATGTCAAAAAGACAATATAATATCAATTTATAATTATTTATATCTATAATGTTGACATTATTAACATCTATTGGTAAATAATGGCAGTAATCTGCGAAAACTATATATTTCGCTTAAGGCCACTGAGATTCAAAATTTGTCGTTAACGGTATCCTACCTTCACCACGAATGGAAAGCCCGCCATCGCTTGCGCTAATCCGATTTTTCTGTCTCGCCGAAAATTTAGCGTCGCGTCGCACGAGAGGAGAGAGAAACATCGCCTTCCTCGAGCCGCGTTAATCGATTTCTATTAGTGAGAACCGCCGCGAGGCTGCCGCCACCACCGCAGCCTCGTTGCTGTTAATGATAATCTACGCGATAGCGGGCTGGGAAAGTCTGAAGCTTCATTTGAGTTTCGGTCGCACGACGTTTATCTCGCCGAAATATCCGAAATCGTTTTCAGCAAAAAGGCTGTAAATACCTTTTACTGGCGGCGATATCGATTATCAGGATGCAAAAGGCACAATCTCATTGCTAAATCGATTGCGACGCTTAATCGGGAATCAGCCGTGTACGTTCGAAGATTGGTGGTTGTAACAGAGGATCGTGACAGATTTAACAATTTATTCTATATATTCCTTCTAATTTTTAAATAGAGATCTTTTTGGGTTTTATTCATTATATCGATAAGATCGATTCTACTTTAACGTGTGTGAAATTAGTTTTGATTAGAACCGCTCTGTTTTTTTTTGTTTTTGTAAGAGAAGAGTCTCCTATAATAAAAGTCCTGTTTAATAATCTATTAAATTTAAATTTAAACAATTTATAATCTATTTCAGATTGTATCAGTGAAACTTTTATTTTGCCATTAGATTTGCCATTTAGATAAATAATTAGCAATGAATAAATTAAGCAGCTGGACAAATTAGAGAAAGTACGGTATTCATGGCATCAGTTACGAAACATTAATTAGCTGTTGCCAATAATAGGCGGAGGAGAGGTAAAGCGTAATTACAAATTGAGTATCGTTACATGCACAGGATGTTAGGGAGAAGAAAAAAAACGGGTAATTAACACATCCGCTTGAATTCGCCGAAGCAATCAGGGCCTATAGCATGGAAACGACCGTAAATTCCGCTGGGAGGCCGTTGATGGTGTTGGGGTCCACTGACTCGCATCGCATGTCTTTTCCAATCGGACGAAAAGCTCTCGGGGACGGATAATGAAACGTGTACGGACGAGCGCGATCGGCGTTCAAAAACGACGGGACATAAATTCCGCACTTTCGCGTACATCGCGAATGATTGACAACTGGCGATGCTACAGCTGTTGTTTATCGCTCCCTGTCCCTCTTTTTCCGGATAGATAGATGAATACGACAGATACGATTATTTATTATGCGCCATCTCGACGCGCGATCGACGCCGTGAGCAATGAGTTGCAATAAAAATATAGGAAAAATTGTGCGTAGATTGTGCGAAACCTGTCGAAGCGTCATCAATAGTGTTCTATTTTTATCACTGCATATTTATGTGTATCTTTCCCTTCTCTTAAATATAAATGTATATAGTAAGGAAATAATATTCTTTAATTGTCGGTTAATATATCCTGACTAATGTATTTATCACCATTCAAAAATTACGTACATAATTCAATAATTGCAGCATAAATGAATGAAATCATTTTGGTCATGAATGTAAGACATATCGCAATGGATGCTTCAACTATACGTTGAAGTAAATTTAATGACGGAAATAGTAGATATAATAAATTTATATAATAATATAGAATTATAATAATAAAAAATTTAGGAATAAGATTAAAAATATTGTTTTCTTAGAAAATTCAAACAGTATACTTATAATTAGTGTAGATTTTAGTATAGTCCGCAGTGTGTCTTATTGTAAAATTGCTTTTATTAACGATAACTGCATGATTGAAAGTAGCTTACACATGTCCTCAAATCTCATCCTTTTCTTTTAAACCTATCGTGTCAATTTGACAGGTTTGCGACGCGATGTGATATGTCACGATAACACGCGCGGAATTAATAACGGCATGATGACGCGACCGGATTACCAAATATGTATATGCGCTCGCAGTTAAATTGTCCTGCCACCATTAAACGCAGCAGGATGCTATCAGTCAATTTGTTTAATTTCTCGCGACGTTAACGCGCTGCGTCGCGTCGGCTCGATTATTCACCAGCCTGTTTCGTCTATCGCACGAATCGATAATCAGAATCGATCGAATAATCTCGCAAGATTACCTGTCATTTTTCATTTTTTTTTTTTATAATTAGACTAGCATAGAACACATTCCAAATTCGATTATTTATTTGTTTCAGAACTTCATTGCACTGTAACATAAGTACAGTGAAGACATTGATACGATTCGCGTGACATCTTATCGTTAACTGGTCATTTCTTGTGACGATAATGTATTAGTGACTTTTCATAATTTTGCATTTAGGGTAAAAAACAGATAATATACTAGTTTTTAAATTAACGTTACTCCGATATAAATATGTATATTAATATGTTTAATTTATGCAGAATTCTTAAACAACATATTAGCTGTAATTTTAATTGATGAGTTCAAAATTAAAATCTAACTTTTGCATAAAAAATGTAAAAAGTGTGAAAATGAGGAAATCCAAAAATGGGATATAATATGGAATACGGATCAAAATGTCAGGAATAGTAATAAATAACACAATAAATAGAGTGCAAACTTGTTTATTTATGTAAACTGATCGAAATATAACTAAACATAGTTCATCGTTTACTGTACAATGGCACGTACGATCTAAAATAATATTATCATATATATGCATGGACAATAAAAAACATAAAGTTAAATCTTAAATTATACAGTTTCCAAAAAATTATTTTTTTAAATTACTTTACTGGGCCAGATAAGTAGTTTTATAGAATTGTGGATGTTGAAAACGATGTCACAATTGGAAATGACTATTTGTATTTGTATTGCAAAAAAGGGTCAAATTTTGCCGGACAGTGTAATTGTCGCGCATTTTATTTTAACTAGAAATTGTAAGATTCACGCTAAAATATTATTAAAAGCATTAATGTCCGCTTTTACCGAATATGACTTTCTTCGCTTATTTGTGTTTTACGCACATATTATTTTAACCAAAATATGTGTATTATTTGCGCGTATAAAAATAAAGTCGTATTCTTTGTGTATGTTATTGCAAATCGGATGAATATATTGGAAAAACCGGTCTGCGATACTTGACAACATCGCAGAAAAGAAACATACATGTATATGTATACGTATAGGTATATGATGAAGTTTTCTTTTTATACCTTTTTGCGATGGTTTTCCATGTCATGGATGTTATTAAAAATAGAAATTTTTGTTCGTCACGACTTTTAGTTATACATATAATGTGCGTTTTGCTACGCTATGTTACATTGTGAAATTGTAATCTTCACTGTTTTTGCCTCGCAAAAGGTGTCTCATTGCTTTATTGATAATAATACTCACGGCCTTTTTCCTTTTAAAATAAATTGGCCAATTTCGTCGATAAATAGTATTTGACAAATACTAGCTATAGAGACATAACAGAGATATCAAATTAAAGAGTATAAATGCTTTGAACTCTGATATTTCTCTCCTAAATCTACAAGTTGATGTCCGCTGTGTCGAATATCTCCCACCACTATACACTGTATGAGTGGTCGATATTCATCGATAACGATACTGAGACTCAACAACAGCATTTTCGCGTTCGATTCCATTCGTTAAACGAACGGACGAATAAATCGTTGATGCATCTCGTTACAAAACGCGACAAGGTTGCATGGTCGCGCATTACATGTCACTTTATCGGATTAAACTCGCATTTTATCGCTGCTGTTAGTGTATAGTGTTGTATCACTTTTAAAGACATTAAAAATAGAAAAACGAAAAAAATCAACCAACGTAATATACATGTCGCAATAAAAATTAAGAATATACATATAAAAAAAAATAAAAATATATGCGTTTTATAATTAATATTTGTTGGTAAATGAAAATAGTTTACAGATTTAGAAAAATTATAATGTAATAATTAATTTTTTAACAATTATTTATTGATTTAGAAATTAATTACGTCTTTTGATATTTAGCAAAAAGAGAAATATTCAGTTAATATATCCGTTGATACAATAAATTAAATATTATATATATACTATATATATATATAT
>NW_017305916.1:742783-744642 GCF_001594115.1 Trachymyrmex septentrionalis
ATACACACACACACACACAGAATATATAAATTAGCAGTAAAATAATTTAGATATCTTTTTTAAAAGTAATATAACCATTCTTTTGACATTATAATACTTTTCAGTTACTGCACTTACTCTCATGTGTTTCGAAATACAGACAGAATCATTTCACGATATTTTTTTCGAAATTAAAAATCAGGATTGGCAACTACTTGCATTCAACCAAGAGATATCACTCTCTAGGTTCAGCTAGGCAAGGTGATATGGCGGATAACTAATTAACGTGATTATACGCGAGACACGGTGGTTCGATCGGGTGGACCAAAGCGTTTCTCAGCATCAACGAGATCGACGAGGAACCGATGAAGGAACTTGCGATTGAGGTACTATCACGTTCGGACATCTTTGATACATACTGTTACCGTGTATTATCGTTCCCAATTTGATAACGTTCGATTACATTAATAGATCGATGCATAAGAATATTGTTATTTACTTGCGCTTTAAAATTCGGACGTCTCAATGTAGGTTAGAACTGTCATTGTAATGTTAAATTCTTTTATATAACATTTTCGTGAATCATATAGAATAAAACAGATCATAAATAATAAGAATCTTATTAGATTGTACATGTGAGAATACAATCAATAAAAAATAGGAATTAAAGGCCTATAACGGTCAAAACTTTGATGCTTAAATATAAAATAGATAATAATGAATATTTTTATAAAAGGTATACATTTTTATATACAAATTAAGTTTAAAAATATACATTTAAAAATGTGTTTGTTAACACACGTAGTTGGAAGTGATACATTTTATCCTGTAACTTTATCTTATTTTTATGAAAGGAAAATTACTTTTTTCTTTTATTATGTCATAATTTTGGACGTATCTTGTATGCGAAGCATGTTTACGCATCAATATTATGTTATATTACAGTAAAATAAGTGAAATAATATTTAGAATGTCTCTATATTATTTCTAACATATTAATTCTCCGATATGGACAATTCATGCATATTATATTTATGTCATGCATCCAAATCGTAAGTGCTTATAAAAATAATTAATAATGATATATTTTTTAATATCATCTAGAAATTGATAGTTTAAAAATTGAAGAGCTGCAATTTAAAATATGTGGCAGTGCGAAAAAAAAACAGAATAGAAGAGAGACAGAGAGAGAGAGAGAGAGAGAGAGAGAGAGAGAAAGGGATGGAGAGGGAGGAGAAAGAGATAGCAGACAGTAGGACGGATAGAAGTGGGTAATTAACGCGAGTATGCGTAAGGCGTGAAGACAACGAGTCTGCTGGTGGAAACCGAACGTCTATAGATTTCCGCCCAGCCGTCCGTACTAATGACCACATGCTAGTGGCTGGTGCATTTCACTGACCGATGAACATGTCCAGACAAGACTACCGCATCTCTCGTCTCTCTCCACATCTCTCATTTCCTTTCCGAATCCATCTCATTGGCCATTGCGCGCGCTGCATTACATTATATATATGTCAGAAGTGCGAAGATATTTTACTTCGCTGAAATTAACGGGCGAAATTAATTAAAAATGCTGTCGGGATGAGCACTTATTTCCGAACATTTGCGCTTCAATTATATTATTTGTTATTGGAAAGGATCTATTAAGCGGTGAATGAATAGAAAGAATTTTTTATACGAGTCTTATCGCTAAATGCTACGGTAATGTCGAAAAGCGACATTGATATTTTTATTGAGTTTTATTTAGTTTTATTGATGATTGATATCCGTTAATATATTGCTGAAAATTATTGTAATTGATAGCTATATATATAATATTTTATTTAATATATTACACCAATTTAATTATTATTATATACATACATACATATATATATACA
>NW_017305916.1:744663-747338 GCF_001594115.1 Trachymyrmex septentrionalis
AAAATATATTATTTTTGGTGTTATTATTTTTATATTTATGAGGATAATATATATTATCATATCTTGTCATAGAACTTGAATCTCTTTGTGAAGTCTTTACGAAATACAAGCTTTGCACACTATTTTCACAGTCTGATGAATCATACAATATTCAGGGTACACCGCAACTAAAAAATATAAATGTAAACTGGATCTCCGGTTTGGTTAGGATGCTTTTAGTCGGTGTAACAAATATCTCCCTATCGTCACAGCGTCCAAAAAAGCTGTGAAAAATAACGTATTCGTTGTGATACTGAAATAACGAATGCAACTGTATGTCTATGTGATCGTTATGTACTCATATGACGTAATAGTTGATAATATTCATACACAATTTTTTTTTGTTGATATGACAATTTGGATATTTAGTTTATTAATAATAATGGGATCTCTTTTTCATATTTTCTTCTATTCTGTATTTTTTTCGAATCTAGACATAAAACAATTTCTATAAAAATATATGTATTTACATATACAAGTATATATTCTATTTTTTTAATAAATATGCAGTTTTATATATAGATACTAATAAAAAATAATAATTAAAATCTATGAAACTTGCGCTTGATTATCCACGCTGACTCTCGTTAGCCCTGTTTTTTTTTTTTGGTATTTTATAGATATTAA
This sequence comes from Trachymyrmex septentrionalis, assembly GCF_001594115.1. Lineage (NCBI taxonomy): Eukaryota > Metazoa > Arthropoda > Insecta > Hymenoptera > Formicidae > Trachymyrmex > Trachymyrmex septentrionalis. The sequence continues at coordinate 745,330 of NW_017305916.1, forward strand.
ATGATTATTTTTTATTGCAAAATAATCTGATGTTAATCAAATTCTTTAAATGTATCATATATCAATTTTACTCGCTTCTGTATTGCAATTTAAATATGATAATATAAAGATTAATATTTTTTATATTTTTAATATTTATTTTGGTTTATATAAACGTTTTCATTTTATTAATTATTTTTGGGCAAAATATAAGATTAATTCTCTTTTTTTCTCTCTCTCGAACGTCTTTTGATCATAATTCATTGATGTTTTTTCAAACACAAAAAGTATAAATAGAAATGGAAATAAAATCAACAATTAAAAGAAATCAATGTGAAAAGGTCGGTTCTAATTGTAATTCTTACTAATGAGAGGATGCAGCGCTGCTAAAAAACTTTACACATTCGTGAACATTTCTATGTATACGTGCTATAATCAAAAGAATGTGGAAAATTCGTGGAAAATGTTTTTCGCGCTGTAAGCAGCAACGCTGAAAATCAACGATCGAAAGCATCGTCGATTTTTCCCACGTTAGACTTCCGGGATAATTATCGGTTCGCGAGGACCCTGGACAAACAGGACTGCCGCTCTCGAAACTCTTTTTTGCTCCAACTACTACTAGCACTTTCTGAGAGACTTGAGAGCCGATGGTCCTGGAAAATGAAGGGAAAACCAAAGAGTACGTCCGATTAATAAAACGCGCTTGACATCATTATCCCTGAGATCCCTGATCTTTGTTGGTGCGCTGCAAATTTCCTTGGCGATCGGCGATCTTATGCTCGTATTTTATTTTGTAATTTAATCTTCACAGGAAGTACCTATCCGCGATAGCGAAGGAATTATGGAACATAATCCCGACCGCTCTGATACTTGCATTATAGCTTGCAAGCTTATCAGCTTTACTGCTTAAACGAAACTATAAAGTTTTGATATTCAATTCTCATCTTATCCAAATGTATTTCTTATTTTTGCAAAAAATTCAATTATTTGTTTATATTTCTGAGTGTTTTTATTATTGATTTTTATTATTGTTGCTTAACATTATAACAACTTCAGTTATTTTATATTTATTAAAGAATTTAGACAAGATGTAGGAAACTATGTGGAAACTATAACACGCGCGAGAGAGCATCCCGCATAAAATTAATAGAGACTAGTGCATCTTGAATTACTGCGAATCGAATGGATTAGCATTTTGTTACATTCATTAGTGGATCTATTGGGTTAATTATCGTTTGTTCGTGCAATCGTCCAGTTTACCGTGAAAATGTACCGAGCTAGCGAGCGAACCAAATTCTCGCGAATGTATTGAAACCGCACGGTAAATTAAAGCCGGACTGCGATATATTGAAGAAGCTCTTACGATCGATAATATAATCAGATTTGCCAACGATCTGCACGTGTTTCATAACCATAGTCAACCGGTAAAGGCCACAGGAAGTTCGCTAGAATTAAGAGCACGAGTCGACGGAACGAAAACCTTCTCCCGAAAGACGAGTAAATTAATAAGTTTGAGAAGGTGCCAAGAAGATGCTGCAGCCACACAGTAGATTGCCAATCAGTAGATTTTTATTAAATTGTTCATTGTTATATCGTAAAAAGAAAAAACTATAATATCTATCATATAAAACTATAAAAAAATTTAACTATAATATTAAATTTTTAAAGAAGTTTATTTATAGGCAAAAATTATATTAATGTATTTCAAGAATTTGTTGGGTTTTGTATTTCAGATAAACTAAAAGCTATGATGGTTATCATAAAGCGCTCCAGACAAGTTTTACGTCAACAGTTGTGCCGGCACTGTTTGTTAAAATTTTTAATTAAAAATTTTATATAGCATTTATTAATATATGTGTAAAATATTGATTAAAACTTCGTTTGAATAAAATTAGTTTTTCGTAAAAGAAATTTGTAAAAGTAGGCATTCTTTTTACTTTAGCGTGTACATGTACACACACACACACACACACACACACACACACACACACACACACACACACACACACACACACACACACACACACACA
>NW_017305916.1:747364-756818 GCF_001594115.1 Trachymyrmex septentrionalis
TATATATTCATGTAAATGTAACTCTGTACAAGATGTTTTACTCACATTTTATATTTTAATAACTTACGAATTTTTTACCAAATATTCGATTTTTTAAAGCACGATATTGGATCAACAATTTTTGAGTGATTAAAAATAATCGATCTCTTAGTGGTAAATAAATCAGATAAAAGATCAGATACAGGTTAGAGAATTTTGTCTAAAATTATAACTCTTATTTTGAATTGAATGTTTTATTAAAACTTTTCCTCTATTTTGCGATTCACGTCTGAAAATGTTCAACGGAAGTCACTAGATAAAGGTGTAACGTAGTTACGACGCTTTACAAACAGTGCAGAAGCGGATCGCGTTGAAAGCCTGCCGAACTCCGGAAAACGGCACTCGCTATAAATTGTGGCAAATGCTCCAGTTTTCCAGTTGTCGCTCCAGTTCCCCGTTAATCAATGGCGAAAGTTAAGGACGGTAAACTGGATCGCGCATTGTCTGTATTTTTACGCGCGACAGTTTCTTGTCGCGAGGTCATCGTAAATCGCGCGTTCGACGATATACGGCAAACAATGTGGTCGGATTTATCGTGTTGTACCAATCGCGGTTAGAAACACTTGATACGACAAATATTTTTAGGCTGTTGGGCAGATACGGACGTTTTGATTCATTGCTGTTTGACGCATGTTCCACTTAATGAGTCTGTATAATACAGAATGATATCTACATTTACAGTTCATTGGCTATTAATTCGAATTTTTATGACACGCAGCTGCGCATATATCGTTCGTATTTTACGTGCAAATTCTCATAAGTTACTATTCGTTATGTATACGTACATTTTTACTAGTATATATTCCTATTATTTATGACGATCGTATATCTACACTACCTGTTTTACTCCTATAAATATAAATATATGAATATGATCGAATATAAATACAAGTCTAACGCGGACACATGTTCTGACTTCAACGCACAAGTCTGAAATGCATTTCTGTGGTTTATTTCTCGCCGAGAGAGAGCGAGAGAGAGAGAGAGAGAGAGAGAGAGAGAGAGAGAGAGAGAGAGAGAGAGAGAGAGAGCAACACCATTAACTAGTCTTGTTCGTACAACTGCATCTCGTCAGAGTTCCATCTCTCAAGAGATGCAACTCATTTAATTTTCATATCGAGCCGACCAACCATCGTAAATCTTACGTTTCGCACGCAAACGCGCGCGTTCGCATAAAGTCTTGTTTTAAAATGCGTTTTAGTTCCATCGTAAAAGCACTTAGAACCTGAAGTCTGTTTCGTCAGACCAGCGCATTCAAGACATCGTCGACGATCGTAAACGGGCCTCGATAGGAACGTTTCTTTGGTGGTCCTGTAAAGGCCTTTAACGACACTCGTAAGTTTGATGCTCGCCGCCATGAAAAATGGTCCCTGAAGATCGTGGGGTTGCTCCCTAAGCACATCACCGATAAATGTAAAGAAAGCGCTTTTAAGAGAAAGAACGTTATCATATTCTGCGTTCTCTCACATAGAATAATGTCATCGGTGTTTTTACAAGCATTTTCTTTGCAAACGTTACTAGTGTTATCGCACATTATTAATTCGATTTTTACATTGGCTAAATAAAATTCACAGAGGGATATCTGCAACATTAAATAAGGCGTGACAAAGCGATGGGTTGTAAGTGCCATTTTTAAATTTTTTTTAGGAAAAAGGAAATCTCTTACTATCACTTCAAAAATTATTATAAAAATATTACCGTAATAACTGAAGAACAATTAATCTTTGCAAAAAGTTTTAATTAATTCTAATTAACAAAAATCGTGTTAAAGTTGCCAAAATTGCGAAACGTAAGCCCAAGTAAAAATGTTAATTATCTAATAGACTTACAATGTTTTGAACACTACTATTATTTTTTTCGGTTGTAGCAGTTTCCATGCTGAATGAATATTACGTGATAGAACACAGCATTTACAACTCATTCATACAATAAAATGCATTTTTACAATTTTAACATTTACAAAATTTTGCTGTGACACGTTTCAAATATTAAATGTTGATAAAAATTTAAAGAATAGATTGGTACAAAAAGACTTTGATTGCGTAATGGTCTATATATAATGCACGTTTGCATCACTGAGAGTCGATGAACCATCTATTATGAATGGATTAATTCATTCGCAAGCCCTCGTGCAGCAGACAGTTAGGTCGCACAGGCTTGTCTTTATTCACTATCGTTTACTGTCGTAATATATAAGGACAAAGTAATTAAGGCGCAGCATGATACGTAGATAGATCGAATTGTAGGTTTTTACGAGACCTATTGCCATCCTTATAGCATCGGATACAACGTAAAGACTCACAACTACGTATCGTGGTAAAGCGTTACTCTCATGTTATTCAAATTCGAGAATAAATCAGGACCGTCGATACTCCAGCACCGCTTACAACTCCGTGCTTTCGCGAACCCCCTGAAAAATCGCGGCGATACGTAACCGTCGTTATAACCAGTATAACAAGACCGAGAACTGTCTGACGGCGCTATTCGAAAATTTCCCTTTTCGTATGTCTGAAATTGGATGTCACTGAATTCTTTTCATACCATCGGGATTATTAGATCCCCTCAAATTTGTCATCTATGTTATTCAAATTCGGTCCTCATAAAACGAGATCCTCATCTCAATACGCTGTCAGGGTATATTTTAAAAATAGGAGAGACGCAATCATCCATATACAAATACGCAATAATCCGTGCGTTTGCGATCGTAAAATTCGCAATAACTGTAAAGAGTATCTATTTTTGTCATTTTTTTTTATAAAAATGTGGAATGTTTGTATATACGATTATAATCTTTTGCGAGCTCTTCAGCTTATATCAAACATTTATTTCTATAACGATGGAGTTTATTCGATAAGGTTTTTGAACGCACATTGTTTAAACGAATAACAAAGCGTATTGCATACTAAATAGCAGATAGATAATTAAAATGGTTAAAGGTAAACGTGTCAAATGGAAATATTATAAGTTTGTAAATTGTGAATGTTTACGAGCTTGCATTTGTAAATGTGAGTAAATAAAAGATACATATTCTCGTAATTAACTCGATACAATGTTTTAATAACTAAAGATGATAAAATTTTTTTTACATTATTATGAAAAAAAGACTCGTATACATTACATTATGCGATCTCATAATACAATATACGATTATAAATACTCTTGATGCTTACAGATGAAATTAATTTTGATAACGAACCTTAACGAAGTTGTATCAATTTCACTATTATCCATTTCTAATTTAAACATATTTGAGAACATTTGTTTCTTAAAATATGAAAGTTTTTAATTTGATGCTTTTTTTATTTGGAGCTAATGAACACATCTCTTATCTTTTATAGGATTGTCATTTTCTTTATAATTTGAGTGCCAAGTTTTCGAACATAAATTTCTTTATTCTATCGTCGTGCTGATAGTTTCACATCGATTATCGATAAAATATTGCACGTCATAATTAATTTTTCGTTAGTAATGCCATTTTTGGCACAGCTTTCCCGACAAACATTCAACAATGCTTTTTTTAGTATTTACGTCAAAAATGGTTTAAAGGTCATTAGTTGCAGTTGTCATGAATTTGAAGATATGTAAAGTAATGCACAAATAAATATGGAAATAATGAAAATGTGGAAATAATATCAGATGAAAATAATTATATAGGCACGTGATTTTATAATATGCAGTCTTTATTTGTTGATTAATATTGGCAACATATTATACACATGATATATTTACCTTATTATTCAACTTATTGTTAATTGAATTGACTAATTATTTTATTATATGGAAAATTCTTGCATACATAATAATAACAATTTTGATAACTGCTCTTTATAAAAAGGACCGTATAACAATAGATTATATTTATTCTATATTTTAATTGCTTCGCTTGCAGTAAAAGAAACAAGCTTACTATTTTCCAAAAAAAAAGTTCTTTTTAAATTACCTAATTAAAGCAGACAAGTTGTTTCTTATAAATTTTTGAATTTAAAAAATGATAACGTAAGCTAAATTCCATCAGCACTTCAAGTTTTCGAAATAATTAATGTTTAATGTAAAATGGTTTTTTTCGCGATATTCGATATTTTTTAGAAAGTTTATCTGATCTTGAAATTTTATTTAGAAATGAATATATTGTTCATTGTTTATAAAATGCATTTTTTAAATTTTAATTCCCTTAATTTTAATTTCCTTAAGCCATATTATGAAGGATTTAAACATAGTGTTTTTCTAAGAGAGCAAATTTTTTGTCGATAATATTATATATACTTACAATTTAATTTCTTTGTGGCTATAAAATATTAAAATAAAGAGTTTTATGGGGATAATAATACATTCACGACTTCTCATTAAAATTTCAAGATGATCACGTTAACCTTTTTTTTTTACGAAAAATATCAAATATTGCAGGAAGCCATTTTTTGGCATATTAAACCTCAATTTTTTCGGAAACCTGACGTATTGGAAAATTTTAGCTCGCGGCATCGTTTTCAACATTTAAAAATTTATAACAAACACCTTGTCTCTGGTTCAAAGTAATTTTTTACTATAAACTAGTGCAATCCGTTAGAGAGAGAGAGTTCTGCGTGGACTATTGTTACGAGGATTGAGCTCAGGGGAACTTAATTAATGCGCGGCCGCATTTGATTACACCTTTAAATCGTGCAATTAAGCGCGACGCGCATTTCCGTGCTGATGACGGTTGTCGCTGCGTATGACAGAAATAAAGATCGAAATCACTATCTTGATGACATGGGTTAAACGGCTCGCGTTAGTCCAGTCCTTCCTCTCGGCGGCTATCACCGTCGCGTTTCTCTTCCGTTAATATTAATCGCGATAAAGTGCTTAGCCATTTTATGTAAGCGCGTGCATCAATGCCGGCGGCGGGCGGCCGGGCGACCGGCTGACTGGGCGCGCGTTCGGAAATTACGTGCATTAAAGCTAAACAACGTAACGGCTCGCGTAATAACAACGTCTGCCTTTAGCGCGGCCGCGACCGCGCGCATTGCCGCGGTAATGTAGCATAGTCATGAATACTAAATGCAAATGTTACACGCAAATGAAACAGAGAGGCTGCTGCCGCCACGGCACGAGGAGGGGAGGGAAGGGAGAGGGAGGGGCGGGAGGGAGAGGGCGAAACGGCAGCCCTGCGGTAATTGCATTAATTTTGAAGCCCTGAGACGGCTAACGCGAGTACACGTCGTGTCGGCGAGGAACACGATCTAAATACTCTGCTGTTGAATCCGGATGTCAAGTCACTCACTCCTTGCTGCTTATACTACTTCTGCCAGTGCGCTGGTCGACTGCTTGTGTAAATAAGGCCCTTTGACCGTTGCCGTGCTGCCGAAATGCGAACCGGGGTCATTCCATTGACGTAGCATTTACAGACTTTTTACTTACTTCTTCATATGCTTTTATGTTTTTCGGAATATCTAAAAGAGAGAAAGAATTGTGCTTAAAATACAGAAATAAATCAGAAGCCAATTTCTAGGCATTGCCCGATATTATTAACAAATTATCATATTAGAAATTATTATATTAGAATATTATTTTTGTGAGGAATGTTTGAAATTTTACATACATGGAAAGAATGATTTTGTTGCTGAAATATTTACAAATTTAAATATTTTCTAAAATAGAATAAATGTATTAATACAAATCTGAAAACAACTTTTTTAGAATGTCAAAATAATTACGTAGGAAACTCAACATGAGCAATGCTGCGAAGAATTTTGATATTCTAGCAAACAGTTTGAGCACGTTTTATATAGTTATTTTAATAACCCAACAAAATTATTTTTAAATTTGTATATCTAGCTAAATTTTTTAATAATTTAACAAAACCATTCTTTCCGTGTACATAGACAAATATGTACTAAGTCATTATTAATGTAAATTTTGATTAATATATCACGCGTTTTGCATATATGAAAGATATCTTTTTTTTTAACAGCAGAAAACTGCGTTGTAAGCAGAAAGATTTTTTTTTTTTAACTAATGAATTGAATTATACAAAATTGGGATATTTCTCCAAAAAAAAATTTACATTAAAAAATTTTTTTTTATTTTTAGTGATACCTTTTGTTGAAATTTAAATATTTAAAAAGACGAAAAGAGACAGAATGAGACAAAATATTAAAAAGAAGAATTCGTGTGTTAATGCTGCAAAGAAAAAAGAAAACGCGCAAATTTTAATTCTTTTCTGTCGGGCTTTATAGCGGAATTCTATTAAGTTAGTTGTTTTAAATGACTGAAACTTTCTACCAGAGCCAATTCGATTTCACAAGCGGACGTGCACCACGGGCCCTCGTATCTCGAGACGACGATAATTCCTTATAAGCCTACTTATAACCTGCTTTCTCAGTTGTGAAATTCATGAGAATTCATTTAAGTAAATCTCGGAAAATGCAGGAACACACCGAGAAAAATCGTCTTGAAATATCATGGAGCGATTTACGTGTTTACTCCTGTTCTTCCACGGATCTGGAAGCTTTCTTATGGTATTTCCGTTTCTGGGGTCGTCAATGCCTTTCAACTCCTTTTTAAGACCGACGGCCAAATTCAATATTTTCTTATCGCGTTTACACTATCGAGTACTCGGTCGTTTGTTTACAAGCCGAAGAAGACATCGTCGTTCGCGTTTGGATATGACGCGTTGGTACATATATAAAATAGAACGCTAACTCGACATCTAAAGTGCTTTTTTTATTCTTAAATTCTCTTCCATAAAAGGCTTAATGAAATTATTTCCGAGTAATTTTTTTAATATTACAATTGATACAATGGAATTTCCATCCTCAAGTCAAATAATACAGTATAAATAATATGTAAGTGTTCACTTTTCTTTGCTCCCAGTTTTTTTTATTTGAATATCGAAGAGGACATTATATTTTTATAAAATATAATTGTTAAAATATAATTGAAAACTTGTATTTTGTTCTACAACATAGATGTAAAGAAAAGGAAGAGAGAACAACATATAAAACTTACATACAAAAAGAGAATACAAAGAAGAAAATTTTTTTCACTGCTAAATAACTCTTAAAGCATTTCGTCTTCGAATAAACTTCGTCTTCGAAAAAATAAATTGGTCCGGACATTAAGGGACTTGCTATTGCAACAACGATGACGAATCGAATGTAATCACGTTCTCGTGCGCCATGAACCAGAAAACACGGAGACAGTCGCCGTAATTTCACATAACACTGTCAGACGCTATAATACCGATGTAGACCGAGAACTATTTGAAACAGCACCGTAATCGAGACGTGTATCTTTCGTCTGCTCGCGAACATAGTTGAATTTCATAATTAATCGCTTCGTCCTCGACAGACGTTTGTCAAGGGCTTCTTCACGGGTGGATTCCATGACTTGGCTTGGGTGGAGTTTCCGTTCTAAATCGTCGTAGACGATAGTCACTCTCGGCAAACTTCTCTTCCAGTGAACGCATGAATTTTCGAATATCACGACTCTAGTATGTCGGACGAAAGCTCCGAATCGCTCGCGCTTCCAACACTCCTGTGAAAAATGGAACATAAAAAGAGTACACGAATCAAACAGCCCGAAAGATATTTGAGACACGTCTGTCTGATGTTTAAAAGTTAAAATGTTTTTTAGATATTTATACTTTTTCTGTTAATTCTGATTTTATTAATTATGATAATATGACATTCTACGTTTATAGTCTGTCTGTAGTTTGTTAACAAATTTAGAATCACTTTTTTAAACAATTATTAATCCTTCAGTATCACTTTTTTCAATATTTTTCCAATGCTTTTTCCATTGCTTATAACTTTTTATAATTAGAAATACATAAATTTGTTTGGTATCGTTATGTTCCTTAATATCTGACGTTTCAAAAAAAATGTAGAACCTATTTTTATGAAAATTATAATTAAATTGGATTGGATATACCATACTCAAGTGTATCGTTCCCGTAATGTGACACTAAAGGATTAAGAAATTAAGGCATATTTTATGTTGTAATATAAGAGATATGAAAAGAATTAATTAATTAGTCTTCAATCTCACGTTTGTAATTCTTTGAACAATTCGCTAGTTTTAGTCATTTTAATTACAAATTTTAATTTTAAGTAAGATTTAAGTGTTTTAGTTTAATGAAACGATTCAATTAGAGTAGAAGGAACGGAATAGAGAGCTGATTAAGCGGGAGCAGGAATGCATTGAGAAAGATACTTGAAAGTATTCTTCTGTCGACAAGCGAAACGTTGAATAACACGCTAAACGATTTCTTAGCCGCCGTGCAATTATTTTATTCTTTCAAGGAAGCTGTGTGCTTTATTGCTGTGAATATAACGACTTTTCCTTTTGTAGGTTTAACTCATTTAAAACATCTTAAGGAGTATAATGCTAGTACATGTACTTCATGTAATTTCAATCTACAATTATGCGTAGGTTAACCTCAAGGCGAGCATAGTGTAACTCCATAAACGTCGGAAGAGCTATTTTATGCAAAAGTAGCGATTAATGAACATGTAGAATCCAAGGAACTTGTTACGATGAAAAGGGAAATATTTGCATGTTATCTTAAAGTTATAGCCTGTAGCAGCTTAAAATAATTTGTTATTGTGGGGAGGTTACTAATTTAGGAATATGTGCGTATTTTTGTTCTTAAGTTGATTTATGAGTGAATAAACGACGAAAAGAACTTAAGATTATCGCAGAAGTTATTAAAGATCTTCACTTCTAGTAGCACAATTTATTGTTGCAATATTGACTCAATATATCCCCAATGCACGCCAATCTTTTACCAATATCTCACTAATGAATTGTACTCGATACAGATATTATGTATTAGTTTTTTTTATTAAAAAAAAAAGACTATAATTATAAATCTGTTATTTAATAGACGATGCTTATGACAAGAAAATAATTTTCTAATTTTCAATATAAAAAATGAAAGTACGTAATACGTTTACATAACAAACGTAAAGTACTAGGAAAATAGTGCAAGAGAAAAAGTAAATTAAAGAAGTGCTAGTGTATAAATCATACGAAAAAATTTAATCTATAACAATCAGATATAATTACATTTATGAAATATATTTTTATAAAAAACTGGAATGCTGTAATAATCAAGTAATGCTTGTACAAATCAAGACTTTTCATCCAGGCATTTAACATAAATTTTGTATGTTCTACATCTTAAAAAAAACACAACACATACATTTCACGCTACATTTCTGAGAGAAAATAAAGTCAATGATATTGCGATACAGCTTGACGTCGTAAAATTGTTAACGATTGAACTTCGACAGTTCATTTATAATGATAAATTATTATATGACATAATATACAACTGTATATTACATGTCTCGTAAGAATCCACAGATGAGATTTATTGAAGATATATTTTAATATAAATAAAAAAAGTATTTTAATATAAATATTAATACATTTT
>NW_017305916.1:756918-758536 GCF_001594115.1 Trachymyrmex septentrionalis
ACTTATAGTATAAAATTAAAATTAATTTTATAAATTTTGGAACATTTATTATTTATCATAAAAATATTTATTGTTATTTTCTATAAAATTAATTAATCTTAATAAAAAATGAAGAATTATATTGCATAACATAGTGATACGTTATATATTCCTTAACAACATTAAAGGATTATTTCAATCGACAGTAAGAATAATAAGTTATGAATTTATATAATTTTACAAATAAACGAAAATGTCTAAAGATGCTTTTTAAATGCAAAATATGTTTATATACAATATTTTTGTGAGTGCTTAAAAGATTACGTCAGAATGTACATCAATATTTTGAATGATCGATTACAATTAGCTGTTAAAATTCAATTTGTTGCTTGAAAAACAACAATGCATTTAATTGAAATTCAGAGATAGAATAACTGATTATAGCTTTGTTATCAAATTCGGTTCACGCAAATTAACGAAATTTATATTAAGAATTTTGATCATTACATTTCACACAGCCTGCTCGAGTTTGAAGGCGTTTTAATTAAACAGATAGCACGCAAACAGTGCAGAAATGTAATTTATTCCCGTGTACGTCGGTGTAGCGGTACGCGTTAAATTATTCTTCAGCGATTTGCTGAATAATTTACGCCTCATGCCGAAATAGCATCTTACATACTCTCGTAGACGGAGAAATATGTTTAATAAATTTCTGCAGATGCAGCAGCGAGAGTTACCTTCTGTAATATCTTTGACAGTGCAGGAAAATTACAACGGAACCAGTATGAACGTAAAGATGTGTGATGTAACACTATTTCATTTTACCTTTAACGTAAGAACTGTATTGTAGTATTAATCTATCATTTTGTTGTAAAATTGATACGTGAGCTTTTATAATTTATTTATCAACATATAAATATACACATAACTGCACAATTACATTTTAATTTTGTCGACCGAAAGAAAAATAATTTTTATTTTTTATTTTTTATTTGATAATCTATTAATATCATTTCATGTTCAATTTTATGTTACTATAATTATATTTTATACGTATTGTACAATAACATTTTGATTGTATTTTAATCGAAATAATTTAATTACCGATTATACCACGAGTTAATTTATATATTCAATTTTATATATCAATATCTCCTTATTTTTTCTCATTTAAACATAACTTTTTATTATAAAAAACTTTTAAAGTATTTAACGTATAAAATTTACTACATCAGAGCGTTATTAACGATTTAAGGGAATTTGTGACGTGAATAATTTTTTCTACCAAATTGATTTAATGCAATTAAACCTCGCTTTAAAGACAATTACTTTCGAAGTGTTCACGTAAGCAGAACGACAAAGGATGTAGCTTTGACACCATTTTATAGTTATGCGTTCAGTGATTTTAAATCTCGTTAGACTTCAATGAAGATGCTTCAATGAAGATGCTTAAATATTTAAAAGATTATAATCAAAATTATATGCATATTTTAAAAAAAGAAAGATGTAATATTTTATAATTTGCATTTAAAATAATACTTTGACTATCGCTTTGTGCTATTTTGTCTAAAGTTACATGTTTCGCTATTTTTGTTATTAATTTAAAACATTAATTTTATTAAAAGATATATTATATATA
>NW_017305916.1:758636-779518 GCF_001594115.1 Trachymyrmex septentrionalis
ATATATGTCATGTCTATAGGTCTCTTAAGCTAAAATTAAAGATAATATTCATAGTTTATTAGTTAATAAATAATTACAGTCTTAGAGAAAAAGAAATATATGAATTTATATTTGATTTCTCTTAAAATATACACACAGTTAATTGTCTATACTTTACAATGATGTTTTATCAATCATCTAGACCTAAAATAAGAAATAATAAGAGAAAATAAAGTGAGATAGAAAGTACATAAAAAAAAATAATTTATAAAATATAAGCGGTAACATTAAAATATTATAATCTTTATTTATTTGAATAGAAAACAGAGGATCGCTGCATTCCAATTTAGATTTGACTCCATTCAGTTTCAACAATTTTAACGCGGTATTTACATTGTCACCGCATCTCTCGGTTCTCTCGATTTGTTGCGAAATGTCAAGGTACACCACGGACGCACATTTCGAGCATCTCCGTAAAATGACAAAATTATTCCGCGTGTCCTCGTGCAATTTTTATTCGCGCCCGTTTCACATCCGAGGCTTTATAATATTTCAAATTTTATTTTGACACCGTGAGATTGAGGTGGCCCGCGCGGCAGCGCCTGGGCACACAGGCAGTATATCGCACGATACCGTGATTTCGTAATATCGCGTGACGTACACGTAGCAATTTCCGCTGGTTCTGAGAGCGAGAGAAAAAGAGATCACGAACTTTCCGAAAATTCCCGCAAATTTTTCCGCGTGATGACGGCAGCGACGTTCCTCGTTAGGTACCTCTACCTTAAAACAATCGATCATTTTGCGCCGTTTTTCCTCCAAACAACGTTGCATGGCCATGGTAAATTCGGGGATCATTCAGACAACGCACACACGGTTGCAATTTTGATTTGTGGCCGGCCAGACAGCACTGCGGCGTTTTGACACACGTTCACTCACGCAACGATCGGTAACGTCGCCGGGATTTTGGGATATCAAGGCTTCTCGACAGAAAGTCGATATGACGTCGCTGAAAATTAATGAGCCAATCGTAGGTATTCACGCTATCGTGGAATAATTAATGACGCAGGTTGGTCTCTCGCGAAACTTTCGACGTCGCAAACTCTCGAAAGGAAGTCGCATTATCCCTGTTAACGAGTACTCAAATATTTCTCTCGTGCAGAACATGTCTTGTGTCTCAGTTTATGAAAAAAACATACGTGCATATATATGTATATATAAGATATCAGATGACTGCGAATAATTTCATAATATTAGTTAATAACAAATACGTAAATAGATGCAGAAGTAATTAAATCAAAAAATAACTTCTACCTAATTCTTCTACCTAAATTAATGAAATATGTATTAATTTAGGTAGAAGAATTAAGTAGAAATTATTTGTTGATGGCGACTAATGACGTTGTATCGAATAATGTCGCATGATTTAATTACTTCTGTGCATCTATCCACTATTTAGCATCAGAATCATTATAGATACGAATGACAATCGTCAATAATGCTAATTAATTAATCAGTATTATCTTCGTGATGTGGCACGATGTGATAGATTAATTAAATTCTGATTCTGTCTCTCTGTCAATAATTACACTTCAGCTTTCTAGTAGGATAAATATGTTTCCATTGATCTGCCATTCTTTTGTTGCTAATAAATATTGGTCAAGGAGAAATTCGATCTGCCATTATTATTTGTTAAACCCATTACTAACTAGATTTTATTGATTGAAGGTTAGATTATACAATCTGTATTAAAACAAATAAGAGATGTATTAAAATATATATAAATATTTTAAAAGTCCAAATTTTTTATACATATATTTTACCATATTATATAATAATTATATTGCATTATATTACATAATATAATATAATTTATATATGTATATATATTTATAAATTAAGGCAATAATTTTATTTTACGTAAAATATATTCCTTAAATACATAAAAAACTAAAGATACGATTTGTACAAGGATTTTGTTATTAATCATGATGAATGATGAAGTTATTTGGTGAGCATTATACTCTCAGAGACATGTTGTACGAACATTATTAATATTACATCAAAATATAATGATGAGAATTATACAGATTGCAAAACTCTCCCAAATACAAGGCAAGAATTAATAATTCTGTAAAAATCTCCTAAAACTTTGTTAAATACGATAGACTATACTAGAATTTCTTCTTCGTTATGCATGAACGATAATTCCAGAAGTTTCATATGTTCTACCCAGGTCATCCAAGCCCATCGATATTCGAGCCGCGTCTTGGGCAGCCACAAATATCGACAGGTACGGAGATAACGCGAACACACCTACTCCATTGTTCTTTGCGCCGCGAGAGCCTCTAATTACGGCTTCGGGTTCGCTCGGGTTCGCTCTCAGCGTACCGCTTGATTTGCGTGGCCCACGGACCGATGCCGGCGTTACGTTAATTACACGCGGACAGGTACACGGTTTTGCCGGACACGTCAATGCTTCATTAAGCCGTACCCAGGACCCAGATCCCGCGCGTATTCCGATGAAGTCGAAGTTTCATCAGCGATTAACGTCCGCCGCATGGTGTAACTTGCGAAACTATAATGTTTCTCTCACTGCCGTGAAAATACTTCAAATCCAAATTGCGCGCGTTAATGCGAATTTTCGCACGTTCGAAAGTGTTGAAATCGACAACATATTGCGATTACGTGTAGTTTTCATTTTGTCATCTCATCATTTCGCAGCATTATTCATGAAAATTAGAGTATTCTCGAAAGTATTAATATTCAATAAAAATGTAAATTACATAAGATTAATTAT
The DNA here is from genome assembly GCF_001594115.1 of Trachymyrmex septentrionalis. Lineage (NCBI taxonomy): Eukaryota > Metazoa > Arthropoda > Insecta > Hymenoptera > Formicidae > Trachymyrmex > Trachymyrmex septentrionalis. Next base: position 761,413 of record NW_017305916.1, read on the forward strand.
TATTATTATCAATAACATTAGTATATACGAAAGTAAAAGTATATTTTTGAGATATTTAAAAAGATATCAAAGGCAATTTTGTACACACAAACGCATACACACACACATACTTAATTATGTAAGATTTTGAAGAAATCATCAAGGGTAACTCCGGTATATACAACGTCGCACCTATCAAAAACTTAATTTATTAAGTATTATTTACTATATTTAAAATAAACGAACTATATCAGTAAAACCTTTGTACTGTCTACTATTATGAAAAAAATATTAGAAATCTGAAATATTTATATTTTGTATTAAACAATGAACTTTTTAAAACCCTATCCCATAGGGGTGGGATATATGACTACTCATAGGGGGAGGAGGAGGGGTATGTACGGCTCATGAAAAATTTATAAATAATGCATATAAATAAGACGTAAAATGACACAATAACTTATAAAATGCGTTTATAAAGTTTTATTAAGAAATAAGAATGATAAATATGTTTATGAAGCAATAAATAATAATTACAATCTTTCCACATGTATTACAAGTGTTATGACACGAGGTACATATTTCATGTAATGCGTTTATTGCATTTAGTACACTGAATTCAATCTGCGCACTTTGTATGCTTTGGGCATAAATCCAGGCCCGCTAAAAATGCCGTATATCCCAAACAGGTGGGATATACAAGACGACAAACTAAACAAAGAACACAAAGTACTTGTATTTTGTTATACAACATGCTTTACTATTCTTCTATATTCGTGTATCACGAAACAACTAAGTCTTTTGCATGTCCTAGAGTAATCATTTTATGTAGATTATAATTTATGATGATGCTACTTAACACAGTGACAAATCGATTCAACTTACAATAATTTAATTAATATTAACAGTAAGAAACTGAAATCGTAATACTATATTAATATAACATAAAGGTATTTAACAGAATAGTTGCGGGAAAATTAACCTCATTCTTTCTATTTTTTCTGACTTCTGCGGCGTAAATCCCAGTGCTGCGTATTTGCCGGAGTTACCCTACAAGTTTATCGCCAAACGATAGCTGTCTCATTAATGTAAAACGTAAGCGAATCACGATTTTATATTTTAAATGTAAAAGTTTGTAGTACATATAATTATCGAAATTATCTAATTAATATGTAACCTTATCCTATGTTGCATCTCCGCGTAATACCGTGATGTAAATTTAACGAAACGGCGGAAGCATAGACCAACGCAAACATCCACAATGGAGAACAAAGAGTTAATGCCATCGTGCTAGAGCAACGATCTATGTCCACGTTCGCGTAGAATTGATATTTCTGAATTATACGGCGGCGAATCGCCATTTAACGATGGCGTCGTTCTCGCGCCATGCCCATTCCGCCGTAGCACGAAATACGGCCGCCGTAGATTTTACGAATGCACGCACGCACGCACGCACGCATTCACGCACGCTTGTTCGCTCGCTTATTCGCCACACGCGTGCAATGCAACCAGCTAACCGCGAACGAACGTTCATTGATCTGCGGTCGAAAGTGCACCGTGCGCTTCCGCTTCCGTGCGGCTTCGCTCTGCGCTTTCGGCTCGTTTGTGCCCTTCCTGAATAACAGGCGAATAATCTTCGCCAAAAGCCTCAAAGGCGAATACAAATAATACATTTCATGCACAAGAATGTTTATATCGAGAACCGATTTGTGCACCGTTTGAAATATAAAACAATAACGTTTAATTAAATTCTTCTTCCTTGTTTGTAAAAATAGCAGTCGCGTATAGACAAGATTAAAATCTAATAAAAAGAATAATAATTTATAAGATTCATTTCAGATATGAGATTGTAAAGTCTTGTGAATTATGGGTTTAATCCATTCTTGCTTGGAATATTTTACACAGTAAAAAACATTTTGTATTTAACATAATGTAATTATTGGAATATTTTGTGTTAAATTGATATTCGGTACTTATTAGGGTTAAAATAATTTATGAGTAAGTGGACAAATAACATAAAAATAATGTTTTTAAACACGTAAATTCTAAGGTAAATGAATTGATGAATAAAATATGTTTTAACATATTATAAATGTTAATTTTAACGAAGAAATATAATTGCTTACAAATTGCGTCAATATTATGTTTTTTGTGTTAATTTTTACATAAAGTTTGTGTTACTTTCTAACACATTCCTCTTGTGTTACATTAATACAAAAGTTTAAGTAGACTGTTTAATGAAAATGTGTTAAATTTAACACAAATTTTCCAACTACGTAAAAAAAAATTACAAAAAGGTTAAAAAATATGAGCCTTAAAATTCATGCGCTGGAACGTGACTTTAATATTTTCGAGAGAAATATGAAAATATTGTAGACATGCATAATAATATTGTAGACACGCACAATTTATCGTTTCATTAATGAAATCTTCTACTAAATGAAAGAAGGGGTAATTTGGGTTTTAATTATACAATATTTAATAAGGAATTATGAACGAACTTTCTGACATCGCACAACGATATTACCGCAAATTTAGATTCATACTTATTATCACTTGGGTAACTACAGAAAAAACATGCGCGCGAGTTAATTAGAAATTACAGCTTTTTGCATGGGTGAGTTAATCCAAGACAATAATGCGAAGAGCTAATAATACCCTTGCCAGAAGCGGCACCGAGCATAATGCAGTTGGCTCGAGCACGACTCTGCTTTACGGAAGAAAAGAAGATATAGATCGAGAAAAGATGATGCGATATCGTCTTGTACCAAAAATTTTGTGCACAATCTTATAATAAAGAGATACAAAATTAAAAATAAGATAATAGTTTTCAGAAATATATAATTTAGATGTGAAAGAATTATAATTTAGATTATAATTAAGAATTTTAGAAAAATTATTTAAAAGAAGAGGAAAAGAAAGATTATTCCTATATTTTAATTATTTTATGTATTTTATAATTAAGAATTATTTAAATGAGTTAAACACGAGCTAAAATTAAACTCAAACTCAGAGAGTGCTGTATGAAAAAGCAATGGAGCCTCAAAAGGAACATTCTAAAGTTAATGAGCGCCAACGAGCTTGCAAGCATTTATGGTGCAACGCGAACTATGCGCATACAGTTATGCATTATTCGCTCGACACCGTGCATGGACATTACGCGTGCATTTGGAATTGCGGTACACTGGCAAATGAATCTGTTCGAGAGATAGAGAAATGAAGTGGTACTGATAGAAGAGACAGATAAGAACGATATGTTTGTCGACCGGGCCGCTACGAAGAGCGGAGGGTGAGAGAACTTGTGACTCCTTCTGCTTTTCTGTTGGCTCGCTTCTCATGATCTCTTTGTTCGACCGTCAACGCTCTTTGTTCGGCTTGTGTTTTCGGGTCACCCCTAGAATTTGCCATTGAATTGTTGGCCGAGTTTCAGCCCTGGTGTGCCACACCGCGAAACTGGCGGATACCCACGAAAACCAGCGATTTCGGTGTGATGCTGTTCTCCCCGTTGGTGCCCCGCTCTTCGCCCGTTTCGGTCTAGAACGCGTGAGATCGAGTTTTAAGCTGGTCAAGCTGTGGGAGTAGTTGACTAGGTGGCTTTAGTTTGATTGTGGAATATAGTTCTGAAGAATTAATCCTGACAAATACGAACATTACTCTGTGACTCCAAACATTCTCTTTATGTATTGCAGTTCTACAAACATGAACATATTCTATTATTTGTATTATTGTTATAATTGCAATTATAACGTAAAGTTCATTTTAATTTAGAATTATGTCGGAAAGGGTGAAAATCAGATGTATTGCAGTGTTAGATATTTATGCTTGTTATTCAAAATAACTTCTCGGCTTCATGTTTTGCATTTGCATGCGACAAGTTACAGCTATCCAGAATCTAATATATGCGAATGATCTGAAAGTGTATTGTTGATGGGCCGGAAACTGATTATCGAACAATGGGCTGTTAATAATAAAAGAATCTTAAACCGCCATCTAATAAAGCGTTGATGAGATAATGTTAGCGTGAAATGAATCAACGTACATTCAAGTACGAAATGACGCTGTTGGTAATTGTACGTGGTCAATCATATACAGAAACGTTTGTAGGTATTATATATATCTGAGCTGATATCGCGTTTCAACAGTGCTTTTATGAATTCGATTATCTTTTACGACTCGCTTCTTGATTTAAGGAAGCAAGTTCTAACAAGTCGAAACAGAACGTAGTGGCAACTATCAGTAGCTTGGTCCATATCTCTTTTGACGAAATTTCTCTTGACATTTAACAATCATGAGGAGATTTCAATGTGTGATTCGAGCTATTCTATTGTTAATGGTGATTCAACTGCATTGCGAAATTTTGCTAGCCGCACAACTTCCAGTATTACAAAAAAAGCATATAAAACATTCGGATATAATCATCAATTCGGAAGACACGGACCCCGTTCTGCCATTAGTGCCACCGCATGTAATCGACGCATCACGACATAAGTCTCAACTATCAAGTAAATTTCATAGACATCAAGTACGTTTGGACGATGCGGTCAATTTGGACAGTTCAGAATTATATTGGGATTCTATTCCATATATAATCGAAGAACCACGACGCAAGTTATCACTATTATCAAGCAAATTGCGTAGACATCAAGCATATTTGAATGACGCGGCTATATATCTGGATAATATAAAGCGAGCTATATATAATCAGCTGTATGAAATCGTTTCTTACAAACCTCAGTCAGAATGGCAACTGTTTTTGGATGTCTCAGAAGAACATTTATATGATGCATCAGACAAATACTCAGATGAGGTACAAGAAGAACATACGATCAACGTACCAAATCTGGATTCAATAACATTTCCTTCTACTTATGTTAAACATGCACATTCATCTCGGAAATGTATAATTTGTTAAAATTCACAAATATTGAAAGTATAAGTATCAAAATTCTTGTTGCACAATAACTACAAACAATCGAAATTATGAGAAAACCGAAACGATTATCAAGTCTCCTCAGGAGACAGAATTAGTAGACAATCATTGTAAACTGATTCTTAATCATTTCGAGAATAACAAAGTTGCTGAAATAAAGAAAATTGTAATAAACTGTAATGTTTACATGGACAACTATTAAAGTATTTATAATATACTGCATGAATGATTTGAAGTATCTATGCTATAAAGAAGAATAATTATGTCATCAAGAATTGTTTATCTAGAAAATTAATTAATGTTTACTGTAAAGACAGTGATATTATGTATATATTACAGAAGTAATAATAAATTAGCCGAGCTATTTGTGTTAATACATATATATTACACACACACACACACACACACGCGCGCGCGCGCGCGCGCACGCACGCACGCACATATTAATATGTTATATTTTTGGAATATGTTATGTAATAATAAATAATAATGTTGATTATTATGTAAATTTATAAATTTTACCATTCTATAATACAAAAATTATATCATCACTGTTGAATCCATATTTATACGTTTCTCTGTCATCAAAGTTAAAACAGTGAGGTTTCTATAATAATAGTTTGATAATAAAAATTGTTTATTTAATAATTAGATTACATCCTAATTTTATATAATTTAGACTCTGAACTTTGTCTTTTTTGATCTTTTTGTTAAAACTGCTCAGTTCCCTTATTCCGTTTACGAGTCACTTTATACCTACATGACAAATTCCGAATACGAAGTATCGTTTTAAGATTAACCTGTGCCCGTACGTAACGTATGTAGGCGTACAAATTGCGCCGTTCTGCAAATTGCTTCACGAAACACGTCTTTCGCGCCATTATAGGCTTTGCGGCTGAATTATAGAGGCAGGCTTCCACATGGGAGAGGCCGACGAAAGCTGACGATATCTGCGAACGAAGCTACCGAAAGGCTGACTTCATTGCAGTGGTGAGAGCCAGGATCGTTACTAGGATTGTAGGACTACGTGTAATGGCTCAATGATTGTCGTTAGATGAAAAAGAACATTTATAAATAGCTCTCCTCGTAAAGTTATGATTAAAGTCTTATTTTCTCGACTTTCAGCGGCTTCCGCTTTCTTTCTCTCTCTTTTATTTTTAGATAAAAATCATGTAACATACTTTCTTGATTCTATTACGCACACGGACATTCTCTAACACGCAAGACATAGAATTATTAAATGAAAGCTATATACGTTAAATCAGGTTCTTTATTTGTAACATATAACTTCGTCTTTTTTTAGAGAAGTTTTGTAAATTCTATAATTCTGATTGAATGTTTATATATTACATTATATCATAAATAATAATAAGATAGAACAAGACCGTTATATAAATTATCCAAGTAAAACTTTAAACACATTGAAAAACACAGGTATAATAGAAGCAGGGAATAAAAAATTGCAATCTATCAAAAACCTTATATTCTAATATTCATAGCTACTCTCTTATTTCCTGTTTCTATTGCCTGTGCTTTTCATTATGTTTAAGAGAAACTCCAAATATTGGAGTCAAAGTTAAATGTTGGAATAATATTTCTATATGTATTTTAAAATACATTTTAAATATATTTATTTTAGATATATTACGAATAGTTTTCTTATTAAAAAGCTTTATAAATCATTAGACAAGCATTTAAATCTAAATTATCTTATTGTATTTTGTTTACTCTTTATAATGCGTTGTGTATTGCACAATCCACTTAAGATATATTTTTCTTAATGTATACATTTATCTAAAGTGTACTATTTTGCGGTATAATAATCGTAATATTCTTTCTGTTCGTTTAAGATACTAAAATGGTCGCCGAGGCAGCGTTGCTGGAAAATTCGCCGACTTTGTCGACGATATCGTCGGATTCTACGGATGCGACATACTCGGGACCCGGCTCGCCCTATTCCCCGGAATCACCGATCATCGTCACGTCCTCCTATAAAAAAATACGTGACGATGAAGTCACGCCTAGAGCAACGCCCAGATATCCACTGCCATCCAGGAAGCCGAGCTTCCGGATACGACCGCCCTACCTCATGATCTGTATCAGCATCATCGAGGTGAGTGAATGTTAAATCTAAAAGCTGCATAATTATGATATACCATTTTAATTAGTACTTGGAACGTTGTTATATAGGTAATTGTAACAATCTACCTTAATTATAAGAGACGAGCAATCATCTTTTTGAAAGCCACAAAGGAAATAATTATAAACTACATATATTATTTTTACTTTAGTATATTATTAATAAAATTTGCGATTTGGAGGAAATGTTTGTGATTTTAATTTTGTGATTAGATATTGTTTACAGATAAAGTAATATTAGAAGATAGATTTGTACAAAATGCAGTAACTAAATTAAAATCATCATCTACGTTTTCTCATTGCAATATATTTTTTTAAATCATTTGTTAATATATACATATAGTATATATATATATATAGAGCAACAATAATTATTTAAAAAATTGTTGCTTCTTTTCTTCGCGTATTTTATCATTTTTCGTATTACATTTTTATATTTATTTTACATTTTTTATATTTTACATATTTTATATTTATTTTATTATGCTCAAATAGTTGCTTTAGCTAAATAAAATTCTCTTATCATAGAATGTGGAACATATTTCAGGGAACATAAACAAAGTAGAAAAGAACGATTCTAAAACGCTATAAGCTCCAAGATTTCTCATTAATGGAAGCATCATGTCGCGTTCAGTTCTTGAGAGTAAGGGCGAAAGGAAAGCACGGTGGAATCCCTTTCCAATTATACGCGCGAATTCGCCGGAAAACGATATTTCGAGATACCTGATGGCAAAAACTCCAAAAAAGTAGAAGCTCTTGGCTTTTTCGCTCGATAATAATCTTGAAAACTTTTTTCGTCTCCCGCTTCAGTCAGAAAGTGAATAAGCAGCGAGGGATACGCGTAATAAAAATTCGTGAATTTAAAACCGCGAAGTTACGCTACAATTTCTTACTCGTTTACTACGAAGCACGACGAAAGTTAATCACTTAGCCGCGCTTTCTTTTGACTCGTTGTACGAGTCGTAGCAGAACGAGATCAAAGTAAATATTCGCTGCAAATGTTTAACAGTCCAAGCTCATTGTGCGAAAAACATTGTGTAAAAGGCATGAAAAGATATAAGATAATTAAGTATATGAAAATTAATCATAATTAAATTCTTTGACATTTGAGGATTTGATGAATCAAATAGGCAATCTGAAAAAGGATCTGATGAAAAATCTGCAGTTTAGAATTTATTATATATAATATTTGATACATTATATACGTCATTTTTAATTTTAATTACTATTGTTAAAGCAGTCACACTGCAATTATTATTGCTCTAATAAAAATTTATTAAATTTTTCTATATACATTATAATTTTAAAATTAGTATCTTACAGGTTAATAATAAGCTACGTTGAAAATGTGTTAAATTTAACACATTTTCTGTATTCCAAACGGTCCACTTAAATTTTTTGTTAATTTAACAGAAAATGAATCTGTTAGAAAATAACACAAATATTATGTACAAATTATTATAAGAAATATTTTAACACAAGTACAAAATTTTTTACTAAAGTTTTTTTTTTTACTATGTAAGATCGTTAAATTTTAACGTTTTTCTTGTACGTAGACGTTATTTGAAAATTTAAAATATCAGTTCCTAAATTATCTCTTTCAATTATTACTCTCTTAAAAAGTTATTAAATTCTTGAATTTATTTTATAAACCTAAAATCGATGAAAAATATAGTTAGTATTAATATATGATCTATAATATATGAATATGTTAATATAGATGCATATGGATTGAATTGCCTTACGAGGAAATTATATAATGATGTAGCAATTCGATATAAAAGATAAGTATTATGTAGAAAATTTGAGATTTCTTGGAATGGCATGTGATTAATAATTTAGACAACATCGAAATTCATTTTTATTTATATGTATCTTTTATTCTCGTGAAAAATCTAAAGAAGGTTAGATTATATTTTCTATATTTTAACTGTTACTAAATGTGTACCATATTAAGATAGAGAAATGTATTTATAAAATCCAGAAAAAATGTGAAAGAAGATACAAAGTATAAGAAAAAAAAAGAATTACAAAAGTATTTGTATATATTATTATAATAGGGAGACGGATTTAAAAATAATAAAAGAAGTCAAATCTTTTTATTCGAAAAAGATAAATTATTTTCTGTATTTTTAAATATAGAAAATTTGATATGTTTAAAAAAAGAAATTGAATATATAGCCTTTGCGCGAATCAAAATAGACAATGCAGATTACATAAGTTTTCAACGAAAGTTTCCTAACTATTAAATTATTTTATTTTCTATCTCATTCTGACAGAAGCAGAAAAACTGTATGCTTTATAAGTATAAATTAAATTATTATAACCATTATAATCATATAAAATGATAATGAATAGTAAAATGTTAACAAAAACAATATAAAAGCCTATATAAATGATTAAAATGTTAATGAAAATTAACGTTGATAATTAAAAAGATGTAAATATTTTTTTGTGATTTATGCTTAAAGGAAAATTTAATATATGTATAGCTTCGTATAAAATAAAATTATGACTATTGTAGGTAAGCATATATATATATATATATTTATATTAGAAAAAGTTAGCTATATAGTGAAAAAATTTTACATACATGTATGTGACAAAAAATGTTAAAAATATTAAATGTTAATTAAATGATCATGTAAAATGAAAAGCGTATCATGAAAAGGCGATTTTCAAAGTGGCTGAGTGAGCGATCTAGAGAGAGAGAACATTAACGCGCCCTCGAGCTTAATGAAACGCTCAAAAAGTAGCGTTATACTACTAAAAAAAAAGTTGATATTTCCAGGCATATAATAATGTCCGAACCTGGGCATTTTACCGCCGGGAAAATTACCCGTGAACGTAGAAATGCTCGCTAAAGTGTATAAACCTAAAGCTGCGGAATTAAAGGCGCCAATAATTCACGGCCACAGTCCGTGAATTTCAACTTTATCGCGGCAGTATTGTCTGGTGAAAACTCGTTGTTGCAAGTGGGAGATAATTTGTAATATATGAGACAATGCGTATAAACACACGCCTGAGAATGCGCACCGCGGTGCTTCGTACTGAAGGTGGAAGCGAAGAACATCGGCGGCGTTTTGCGATAAAAAGAAACGAGCCGTTATATTTATCGCTCTAGCGTGTATCGCTTTTGCAAATCGTCCTCGAACTTTAAGGAACTTTACATCCGAACCGAGAAACACAGCAGAATGTATCTATAGAGCAAGAAGCGGAATATGATATCAAAGCTATTTCGTTTCTGATCTTATAGCAGGATCTTAAAATAAATAACTTATAAAATGAAATATTTATAAAATAAAATATGGATAAAGAAAATTTGATATATATATGTAGATGAGCATTCCAAAAGATAAAAGATAGAAAGAAAAATACTTACATATTTATATATATTTAAAATATATTTACAGGCTTTTTGAAAGAAGTCAAAAATAATTTTCCAATTTTTTAAATGAACGATTTTTATTTTATTTTCTTCCAAGAAAAATTTAGCTTAAACTGTATAATTATATGATGACTAATAATATATAACGGAGTCACAGGATAGAACGAACAATGGCTCTTATACGGCTATCACACAAATTTTGATTTTATAATGTGAAGCAAAGCGTTAATTTATGTTTTGAATGCATATAAACTGAAAACTACGAAGTTAAATGCATTTCTAATTTGCGGAGAATTCTGCGAAATTCCGTTTCTGCCTTTAACATGGCAGTATACATTGTTAAAAGAGGTTAGCATGAGGGAGAACGAAAATCGAGGATGTTAACGTACAACGACCTCGAAGCGAGAGATGAAATAAAGAAGAGGGCGAATTCCATCTTTGAAACGTTCTCCAGATCACCGGAAATAAATGTTCCGGGTCTCGATTAACGGCATAAGCGGTATAAACGGCGCAATGTTGAATTTTGGACTTGTCAGATTAAAATAGAAAAGCTCGAAGAAATTATTCTCTGAATAGAGAAAATGAGTAATTAAATATATCGCACTTTACTTGAAATATTAATATAAATATATATATGTATAAAATACATTAATGACTAATTAATATCTGAGAATAGTACATGTTTATATTCCAGTAATACTAATTCAAAGCGCGGCTATATAATCCAACGAAATTAAAAAGTGATACATTTATTACGTAAATGTATAGGTATTTGAATATAAATTCACTTTTTTTGAAGCTATAAAAATATGGAAATTTGTAATTTTGCTTTTTTGTTTATATCCTGTAGATTTAATTATCTTTAGAATATTTTATAGAATTTCTGAATGGTTTACGTTTTTCTATTGATATGTTTTCTAAAAATGTATGTAACGAAGCATAATTGTTGCATGCACAGAATATTACGTGATAAATATATAAATAATTAAATAATAGATTCTTCCTTGATATTATTGACCAAAGTCATTATATTTGTGGTCTTCTGATTTTTCACATATATTTAATAATGTATACTTTTGCAATAAAAAATCTGGAATCAAAATATTAAAATATGATTTCCTTAAATTAATTCGGGAACGTGATTTTATCTTATTTACTTGTTCGAAGATTCATGAAACAATTTTTTATTTTTAATTGCTAATTTATCTAGTTAATATCTGATGTTTCTCAACACTTTTCTTGAGAATAATGTTAAAGACTTTGGATTGATTATATAATCTGTCATTATTCCCCGATTTGTTTATTTAACTCAGTTTGCACAAAAATTCTGTAAAATAAAATTTGATAATAAAATCATAAAATTGTTAAATAATAGTATATTAGTCGTGATCTCGAATTCACGCCATTCTCTATGAAACTACATAAGCCTTCTCTTTACTTTAGACGATACAAATCTCTCGCTTGTGGAAAGTATCGAGATTTAACTTAGAATCTGTTCCGTCACTATACTGTACTACTCTTCGAATAGATAGCTGAAACTCGTAAAACGAACCTCTGTGATTTACGTACCGCCTTCTGTTTGATATGGCGATCATTTCAGATAGTACACATTGAACAGTAAATCTAGTTTCCGATTTTTCAGTAAATTGTCGATTATGCTCTCTCTAATATTGTAAATTTAAATTTAAAAAAACTAAAGCAAAAAAGGTTTAAAAATTACAGATTAACTGATTCTTACATTTATTGTTCATTAAAATAAAAATTTATATATATTACTGCTTATAAATTTGGGAATGCGTGCGATTTTCTTGTATTGTATGAAAAATTAAATATCTCGGAAAAAAATCGTAAAAAAGTTTCAAAAGTGCATTTTAAAGAGAAAAGATAACTGTAAATTTGTTTTTTAATTTTATTATTATGTTATTTTGTTTATAAATTATATAAAATTGAAAATCGAATATTTTTTAAATATTTTTATTTTACTTTGAAGAGTAATAACTTTATGAAATATTATCGGATAAAAATTAACGAAAAAGTATTTTAAAATAAGCTTTCTAAGCTTAAAAATGTTTTTTTAAGTAAATCATATGAGAACTTTTCGCAATAATTGAATTTCTTGTGTAAAAACTAAAAAATTTTCACAATATGTTTTAACTTCAAAAGTAAATAGTTTATAGATAATAATAATAATAATAATAATTTAATATTCTCGATCCGCATAAATTTTTCAAAATTTTTGAAGGAAATTTTTTAAACTGAATTTTTTTCTTTCGAGAGAAAATGCAAGTGTTCCTAAACTTATAAACAGTAAAGTAAAATTTTTATATATCCATACAAGTATAAGGTTTTAATTTTTTTTTATTCTAAATGACGGAGTCACGTTTCGTTCAGATTTCGTTTGTATCACGAGTGTTGTAAAGTCGCAGGTATTATGGACAAATTTCGTCGAATGATATTTCAACATACCATGAATATCGATATTGCACCGCATTGCACGAATATTACACGATATTACGTTCTTCTTTTCTCGCACCTTAGGAAAATGAAATTCCTACGTTGTAGGATGCGAACGCCTCTATAATTACGAACTCCGACCGGAGTTCCGAGTGCGCGTATACATACACACACGCATATACATGTACGTAGACACCAATTATACGGGTTGCTGCAAACATTTGTTTAGAATTCAGAATTAGAACACAGTATTGGACGAAATCACTGACTGTGTCATCGCGACAGACTGACACATAGCCGTTTTCCCTCAAATAATTTTCTTTCATCTTTTGTAAGATAGAATGAAATGTTATTGATTTTTTAAATAATACCATCCATTGTAGAAATAAATAGTTATTATTGTTTATTTGTTTAAAATTTTATAATAAATTATCTATTATTTAGATATCCTTATACCTGATATGTTTTATATGAAATATACAATAGCTGATGATTTTAGAAAAACATTATCAGATATTTCAATTATTTCATTTGTATTTATTATATCTTATTATGTGCATTATGAAGCTCATCTTGAAATAATATTAAAAAAGCATGTTTATTAAAAAAATATATAACATCTACAGTTCCTAAAAAATCATATAAATAGATATGTACTTAAGTGTGTACAGCATGTCTCAATTTATGCTTATTTAATTGCAAATAGAATATCGTAATAACAAATCGCATAGATATAAAAATTAACAATCTCGTACAATTGAATTTCATTTTTATGATATCAAACGACAAAGTCAGGCTCAGTTCAGTCTTACGGACACATCGTCGAATTGAAATATCATGCGACGGAGCGTACATGACATGAGACAATAATTTGCTGCAAAGTGAGCACTGGATTTTAATGTCGAGGAGATACTGTCCAAGATGGAAAACATAAAAGCACATTAAGCACGAACGAAGGCCCCGAATCTAGACGGGCTTGTAAAAACTGGGACATCAGAACACATAGCCGGGGAGGTATCAAGCTCTCACGAAAGAGTTGGCGCACCTGCTGACACGTGTGATTTACCGGCGAGAATGTCTGCACGCGTGCACTCTACTGCGGTGCACAAAAAAAAAGCAAACAACAATCGTTAAGGTATTATTTTTACAGACTCCTGCGCGCGCTCCGCACCGAATGCATCGCGTACATGCCGCTCTTTATTACGGTTACGATAAATTCCGCGCGTAATCGGATGAGCAAGTTATTAAACGCGCTGATAAATTGCTTGCAGACTACGCTTGTGACATAAATATTTTGCTGACTGTGCGATTAATATTGAACGAAATGTCCGATATCGCTACTATGTGCATATGGAGGCTGCTTTAATAGGCTCTCTGGATCTTTGTAAATCATTATGATCGATAATGTGATTGATCGTTATTTGGTACTCAATTGCAAGGCGTTATGCGATATTGGAATATTCGTTATTGTAAAGTTTATCATGGATTATGATGCACGCTATATGAATTATATGTTCAAGCTATCTTTTAGACACATTCATTAAATTTTAAACTTGACAAATAAATGAATGTCACACATAAATTGCAAAATATTTGGATTAATTTCACAAGTATTAAGAATTAAATAACATTTATTTGTACCTCACACACTTTAGAAAATTTCAATACATCCGATCCATTTTCTCGCACATAATGTTTTTAATACTTTTGTTATATATAAAGATACAAATTTTGTTATATATAAAGTTACAGATAAAGATACAAATTTTTTAGATAATAGAAATTTTCTTTATTAAAAATAAAAATTTGTATGACTATTTATAGAACTACATTAGGTATATGTTTAAAGAGCGCGCCATATGGCCCATTAATTATCTCAGACTTTATCTAATCTCGCTTTGTCTAATCTGGAAAGATAAGTATTTTTTCCAATACTTCTGTGTAAGATTTGGAAGTAAAAACGCGTGGAACACATTTTCTATCTCAACAAATCGCTTCTGGGAAAGCTAAGTGTCGTTACGGAAATAGCTGGCGTACCAACAGGATCTGGAATAGCACTTCATTCATGTGCTCGTTTATCTTGCTATCTTATTTAGCTTCTAAAATAAATAGGAAATCCTGGATTCACTAAGCCCCTCTCTCGTTTAAGAAATATTTTTTGTGAAAGACGTTTTGTCGAGACGATTAAATTTCAAAGATTTTTTAAAAATATATTGCTAAAATGAATCTTAATACACATCATTAATAAAACACAAATAAACAATTTAATATTATAAAAATTATTACATTAACAAAAATTTAAATATACTATAATATCAATATAAATATAAATAAATTTTTACAGATTTTATATATGATGTATTAAATTTTTATTATAATTTAATTATAATTTTATTATATAATATTATATATATAAATATATACATTACCATCTTAAAAGTTTCAGCACAATCTTTGTTTGTGGAAATATAAAGAATAAAATATGAATACAGTTTGCATGTATTATATTTTTTCACTCATTATTTTTTTTATTAAAACAGAAAAAATAACTTATATTTGTAACTTATTTCTTAAAGCTTAATCTTCTCGAATTTTGATAACGAAAGCTCAAATTCTTGGCATTGTGTCGATAATTTTTTTAAATATCTTACTCAAGACTTAAGATGAAATCATACGATGCTTGATTTCTTGAATGATAGCATGCATACAACCATGCCTGCTCTGATGTATGCTAGAATTCGTTCATACATTGAGCGCTGCCTGCTGCACATACATGATTTTTATATTTATTATGAATTACTTCATAGCTTATTTCCTTGCATGCACCAATCAAAAGAAATAATTGCTAATTTCATAATTATTTATCAAACGTCAGACTGTATGCATCAAAGCAAGCATAGCAGCATGCATGCTTATCATTCAAGAAATCGAGCATCATGTGATTTCATCTTTATATTTAATCTGATATCTAATTTTCTGCGAAAATATTGTTTACATATCATTTTCTAATTGTTAGTCGTCAAATATTTCATCGGTGTCTAGCGTAAAAATTAAAAATTGATATTTTTAAAAACCATAAACATGTCTAATCCATATATTTGTCTATTTGAAAAATTTTCTTAGAATTTTTGTTTATAATTATTTTTCAGCGATCTGCGATTTTGTTGAATACTTTTGTGACCGAAAATAAGAGAATACAATATATTACATTTCCATATTTTATATATGAAAAATGGAATTGTTAGCATAAAATATAAGATGAAACTTTTGATTAGCAGTGTATAATAGTAAAATAGTATACAATTTAGTATATAGTTTAATGTATATTTAATAAAGGCACTATTAACTGTAATTTACTGTATTTCTAACAGTGACGTATAATTATTTCCATGTTCTTGGATGTATATGTCGTGCTCTTCTCTGAATAATATTCCGCGGCAAAGGCAAGCACATTAAACGTGCTTTCTCTCGTAACAGATAACCGTCCACTGCCTGGGAGACGAAGCGATGTTACGGAGATGGTTGGTCTACGATCCCCGTCAGAGGGTACAGGGCTGGAGATTTGCCTCCTACATGCTGCTGCACTCGAACGCACTTCACCTCGCACTCAACGTGGTCATTCAGCTGGTCCTGGCTACTCCACTCGAGGTGAGTCAATCAAGTAAATTGCGGAGACATCGTTCAGTTGGCGCGTCGAGATATCGTATTTAAAGGAATGAGCTCCTCCTTTGATAGAAGGATCCACTTTATGATTACTCCAGATAACAATCATATATAGTTGAATTAAAATTCTCTTCGTTATGCAATGTGTCCACAGACTTTTGAGAGGAAGCATGACACGAAATAGAGAGAGAGAGAGAGAGAGAGAGAGAGAGAGAGATTGTTCTTTTAAAAATAAATTTTTTTAAATTAATAAAAAAATAAAATAAAAAAGAATATATGTATTTGATAGTCAGATTATTGCACATTTGCACACAATTGAACATATGAAATCAACTTTATGTCATTTACATCCTTCCATTGATAATGACTTTAAAGTAAGTCGAAACACATACGGCTCTCAATCTATACTTTTGTTTGCGGACGACGTACATTAAATTTATTATAATGGAAAGATTTGCACTAATTAACGTGTTGATTCCCAATATTCCTTATTTTACACATTTTCTTGAATACTGGGAGTTCTTACTCTGTTTATATATTTTTTTAATATATTGTATAAGATTTTGATTTGTAATAACGTATATTATTTTGTATCTTTTTACACAATATATTGCAATAATAGATTGCTGTGCTTAAATAAAAAAATTTTCGAATTGGATCTCTTTATTATCTCTAGTATTAGGATTCCGATTTATTATCCGATATAACAAGTTTTATTTATGAGGAACAGATTACGAAGATTATAATTTCTGCACGTACGGAATTGCAGATAGAAACGAAGGAAACTTGTAATTGCAGGTGGAGCAAGGACGAATAGGAGTGGCGACTATCTATCTGGGCGGCGGAGTCTGCGGTGCTCTAGGAGCGTCGCTTCTGCAACCAAGTCTTTATCTGGTTGGCGCTTCGGCAGGTGTTTACGCGCTACTCACGAGTCATCTTGCTCATCTCTACCTGGTAAGCAAGAGAAAAAGTTTCTCAATTTCTAAAAAACGGAGTTTATACGACGTAAACTGACCTCTCAACCGACCCTTTGCTCCTTGAAAGTCCGCGCAATGTTGCTTGTCGCAGTATCAAAAAAGAGCAAAGGAAAAAAAAGGTGGACTATAAAAGATGCTGTACTAAAATGTGTTGTCGAGTCGCGCAGGAATGTTTTCGCTCAACTCTTACGAAAGTATCTTATTTAGTGAATAACTGGCTTTTCTTTTTATGCGAAATACCAGTAATAAAAAATCCTCGAGAAACAAACACACAGATCTGTTTATCGTATTATCTTTGTATGATCGAACCTATGCATTTAAAAAAAATTACATTAACTTCTTCAAAGCTATATTAGGTCTAAATTTTGTATTGATTCAATAAACTTTGGAAGTAACGTCAAATTCACAAATTATGCTTTAAAAAATATAGATGTGAATATAACATCATGCAATGTTTATATAATTCTCGTGTTCATATAAACACCAGCATGATTTAACACCAGAGATTTTAAATCAACACCATGGTATAAATTTTAAAATGTTAATTCTACACCATGTTGGTGTTTATATCAACAC
>NW_017305916.1:779618-789769 GCF_001594115.1 Trachymyrmex septentrionalis
AGATTTTAAATCAACACCAAATTTTAAAATGTTAATTCTACACCATGTTGGTGTTTATATCAACACCAACACAGTGAGAATTATATAAACTCCGCATGATGTTAAATCCACACACATTATACTTTTTAGAGTGTAGATTGCTACGTGATTTAACATGTAATTGAGTCTCATTTTTATTTGTATCTTGATTCTTCATGGAGGAAAAAGCGATTGCGTAGCATCTCCGTGCATCGTTTTGTTTCTCGTTCGTTACAGTGTCACGGCGAGCTACGTTACGCCGGCTGGCGTCTCGGGGCCGTGTTGCTGCTGGCCGGTGCGGACGTCGCATCGCTGCCCATTCCGGCGTTACTTGGATGCGGCCGGGTCGGTTGGGCGGCACACGTCGCGGGCGCGCTAGCGGGTCCGCTTCTGGGTCTGGCCGTGTTCCCAAACCAGAGCAAGAAAGATGCCCGGGGCCGTAGATTTGTGCGATACGTGCGGCTACTATCGGCCGTGAGCGTGATGCTGCTGATCGTTGGTGCCATCCTCGGCAACGTCTACTTGATCGCCCTGCCACAGCTCAGGAAGCCGTCCTGACAGAGGATCGAGATGCTCGTCAAGCTCTGCAGACGGTCCTTCCTGATCGTGAAGATCCGGGAGGCCGCCGAGAGCGTGTTCGAGTAGGCCCATGCAAACTCACAGGATCCGTGCGATCGATCGCGTAACTGCCAATGGACATTCTCACTCCTCATCTCTCAGATCTCACGTGAAACTTGTACAATCCAATCTCATCATCTGTTAGATAAAAAGCATTGCGCCAAAACGATATGCAATCGTAACTTCAGGCAATTTGTGCGAAAATTTTCACATCTAACTCCAGAGGAAGATCATGTGATCGGTACACTGAGCCATTTGTGAAGGAACTTAGGCGAGCTTTAGGCTCAGTGAATTAGTAGGAAGAAACGCCAAAGATCGATCGAGGCTCATCGAACTTGCTGCCATTAGAATCTTTAGGATCTCGAGGATTTATTGCACGGAGCATACAATAGAACCTTAGAAGGAAGGTGACTCTTCGTCTAAAACTTTGATAAATTTGATATTACGAACATTGGTGAGAACGTCACGACTTTTTCTACGGACAGGTAAGACGTTTAAAATTGCCGACCACAACCCTGCCAATAGGCTAGGGTTGTACATGTAATATTTAATAACAAGATTCTTAATAATTTCTCGTTATATCAATCTCGGTATATGAGCGAACAAGATAAACTGAAAGTGTGAAATGTGTGTATAATAAAAATGAGAAAAATTTCTGCTATAACAATGTATGAGGCTGAAGCGAATTTACATTGACAGTGCATGTAAGTCTGTCCAGCAATGGCAAACGATTATTGTAGATTGTGAAAAGTAATTTATTTAAATAAACACAAGAGGCTATTGTTGATTCGCGTGGTAAAAACCGCGATTTCGAGTTAAAGCTATAAGTACATCACAACGTTGAGGACAATGGGATATACCTTCATTCTTTCTATTATTCATATTTAGCGTGTACGAGATGTGTAAGAAGATGTATAAAATAAAGCGATCATATTACTAACATAAACGTGTTATGATATAACGAAAATTTTATTAATGGCAAGATAAATGTATTGATCGTTAATAAAACAAAGTTTAACAACGTGCGACTGATCTCGAGCTGCGAAACTGTAAACTCTCCGTACAAACTAATTCGCTGTTGTAGAAGTAACATCGTAAATCCCAAATCATCTTTTGACGTTATCAATTAATTTTTGACGTTATCAATAAATAGAACAAGAAGGTAACGGAATTACATAAGAGTCCAAATTGAATTCCTTCGCGTTAAGCCAGAGTCCTGCCATGTTTTCCGATAAGTGTGCAAAAGAAGAGATCTTTTATAGCGTAATCATAGCGCAAAGATAATCGCGTTTCTATTTACAAAGCTGTAAGACTTGCGAGATATTTATAGTGTAGCGTAGCATCTTTAATCACGATGTGCAGTGTTTGTTAAGAGAGCTCGTGTGCGTACAGATTTGGAGGCGTTCATCAATTTTCGACCGTGTTGTTTCTCTCCGCTTCAATTTATCATAGCCAACAATCGACACTACCCATCGAACGGTAACATAAATTATCGTCATTACAGCTTGAATTAACAGCTCGGTTAAACTTAAGCTCGTCAAAATTCTCTGATAAACAATTAGACGGAGATAAAGCGTTTTGGATAACGATCGTGATTCGCTTTACGAAATTGGTATCTAACATGGAAAAAACGGCTTACCACGATCAAAGATCGTCCATCAATACATTGGTTATAAGTACTAGTGTGATAATCATAAGTTTGACATATCTTAATGGCTATGGCTATTAAGATATGTCCTTAGGATATCACAACCAAATGTATCGATGAACGAAAATTATCATTGTTTACGGTTATAGAGTTTTTTCCGTGAAGCAATCTAACCGCTGGCTTCTACTTAATTTGGATATATATCTTTCTATAGTCGCTTTTAAAATGTGTTAATATTACGAGGAGCTGTTAACCCTTTGTGGATCTATTTGAGATCATCTCCTTTTATTTCATAAATTGCTTGTTTGATTTTTAAGAAATTTTATCTATGAATTCATTTTTTTGATAACGCTTTATTCAAATCTGAGGTCAAAAATAAAAAATTTTTTAAATAATTCGATTATTGTAAATTCAATTTTAGATCATTTTTTATTGCCAAGTAACGTCAAGTTTCCAGTTTTGCTTTATTTGAAATTTATCAATATTGCGCAAATACTTGTATTGATTTCCAAATTAACTTCTAAACTTTAATTATAAGCCCTGTGACATTAAATCTTCATTAAAGATTACTTTCTAAATCTGAATCAGTGGATAATCATTGATATTAGTACCAAGTATGCCGCTGGTAATCAGTGAATTAAATGTGAGATTCTTAACCTAACTAATCTTTATTATGTGATCTATCCTTGTTTTAATGCTTAAATTCAATGAATATGGTATTGAAAGATTAAAATTAACATGCAAATATCAGTATTTTAGTTATTAATGCTCAAACATTCTTCCTTTTTTAATTGAACTTTACTGATTATCAAGTATGCTACTGGGTAATTAGTGACTATCCATTGATTCAGATTTAGAAAGTACCTTTCTGAAATTCGACATTTTCGGGCTGTATTTAAATTCAGCGATATTAGGGTATCTAAATTTAGGCTATTAGGATATTAAAATTCAGGAACTCCTAAAACCGAGTTTTATGATAATCAAATTATTGAAATTTGAATTTTAGGATCCTGAAGCTAGAATTGATTCAACACAATCCCAAAAATAATCCTTTCAAAATAACAAGATCTTCTTTTTTAAGTTTCTTTTTTGGGAAAGCTCCCATCTTTAAGAGATCTTCAAAGGGTTAAGAAAATTGCAGTGATGCGCGGTCAAAAAATATTAGTGCCGAAATAAATTATAATCGCGCGTAATATGTACACACAAGCATGTAACAATATAGAGCGTAATGTCATATGCGAGAAAAGTAATGTTTTCCCGGACAGTTAATCGTATACTCATATATCTACTTGTTTATCAATGTTACATGAGACGAACTGGCTGTGATTATGTTAGTGTTATCGTCGACATGATTACATATTACTATCTTGTAAATAATAAATTATTATCTAAATATAAATATATGATTACACACACACATACACACGTACTGTGATTTCGCCGCGAATATATAACGAAGCCCCATTATCTTCATTATACATATATCGAAACAATCGATTGCCTGCAATAAAATTTGAGCGAGTCTCTCGTATGACGTTTTACAAACTGTTGCAACCCGCTATCTCGAATTCCCCATCGAACTATCCTCCTCTCTATATTCGCATTTATTAACTGTTTCCATTCAATATCTGTCATTATTATTCCGTAGAATATCGAGGATATGATATTTTGAAGATTAGAGTTAATTAGGTTTGCAATTAACTCTTCGCATTAATTTCGATTGAATGAGCCATCTCTCTTTTATCGGATTTTATTTTCCCAAACAATTTCCGCGATGTGTACTGATTAAATTATTTTAATAACATGATCATTACTTAAATTTTGTATTTTACGTATTAAAATAATTTTTATGAATTTTTTTCGATATTAATATAAATAATGTTTTTATTAAAAAAAATTAGAAAAAATTGTCTTTTATTGGATAGATGATTAAAAGCGTGATGTAATTAAGCAGCTTTGTAACAATTAATTTTATTGGAAATATATAAGCATATTACATTTCGATATTTTGTGCAAAAGAAAGAGGAATGAGGAAAAGAAAATAAAGCGTAAAAAAGTAAAGGTAAAAAAATGTAGAAGTTTATTATAACGAATATATATAATACATATATATCACACATATATATAATAAATATATATCGTATACATATATGTACATATATTGTATATGATATATATGCTCTATGCGCGGCATTTTAAATGAAATCGAATTTTCAAGCTAATTTTCTTTTAAAAAGATTTCATTTAAAAATTTACTTTTTGAGAAGAAAGATTACGGTTATATTTACGGTTATAATAATATATGGACTTATTTATATATTATTATAACCGTAATCTTCCTCCTCAAAAAGCAAATTTTTATTTAATGAAAAAAACAAGTTTTATTGAATAGGATTATCTTCTTTTATCATGAAAGTTTTATTTATCAGCATATAATTCCAATTTCTTAATACTTCTTAATACTTCCGATGAATGTATAAGATTATTAAAGATGGTAAATGCTTAAAAAATATAACGTATAGAAATGAAAACACTCAGAAGTTTAATAATATAACGTTTTATAAATCACAACAAAGCATTCTTGTAACTTTGGATATAGTATCATTTATAGCAAAATTAATATGAATGCAAATACATACTTGTACCGTAATATATACTTATTATATTTACCCTTATGTAATAACGGCGCTAATTCAACAAATAATGCTGAAAAATAACGAATAATATTAATTGAATTGATGCGTCATAATTTGTAAAATTATTTGAGCGTCATTGATAATGTTTGTTGAGTGATTCCCGTCTGATTCATTAGATATAAATTTCAATCAGTGATACTATTGAGATCGTTATTATAACTTAAAAATTAACATAAAGTATACCTATTGTAATTCAATATGATATAACATTTATAAAAGATAGGCAAAATTGTGGAAAAAATCTCTGTAAGTCAGTTCTTCTAATTAATTTTTCCAATCAGAATTCAATGTTTGTGTCAGAAAAATATGAAATATTATTTAACATTTGAAGAGTTCCGACTTATGTAGATTATTTCTCCTTCAACATTTTAATTTTTTATAAATGTTTACAAATCATACATAATGGCTGGCTGTTACATACGCCAAATCTAATTCATTTACAAAGGGTGTATGTAATTTAGTAGGATAATTTAAATTTTGCAAGAACGTCTTTGTCGAATGATTATTTTTCCCTCTTTTTCTTTCCCTCCTTTCTTTACCGTCGTATTCCATCCTGATATCTTTTGCATTCGAAAAGATAAATTACGAAGATAAATCAAAACGCGGCACCTTCGTCTCCCTACCCCATCGGTATATAGATGGATAATTCCCATTAAAGAAGAAAGGCGGTCGTGGTGAGCGAATACCGCGCTAACTTCCGCCTTCATCCACTTATCCTTCGAGGCACGGAAGGACTATTCCTCACAATTACATTCTGATCGATCCCGTCGTGGACGTGGATTCTCCTAAGGCCGGCGTTTATGACCACCGCGCGACGTCGTGGAAATAATGCTCGACGATACAGAGAGAGAAAACGACAGACATGAAAGAAATTAGAAGGAGGAATCTGAAAATCCCGAGATATAAGACGGGAGACGACAATCACGAACTATAAGACGGATTATACGGGCGATATTTCTAATCGGAAGAAAGGTCAATTACGCGCGTGGATATTTGCAGAAAAAGCGGAAAGAACGTCAAACTGTCATTAATCTTCAATCAATAAAAAATCGCGGCTAATATTAGAGAAGAACGTATTTTCTTTCATACAATATGTAATCTTTTTTTTATGACAAAAAATAATAGAGATTAATCGGTGTCTCGAAATTTGAACAGTAAATATTCAATATGGGCGAGTGAGAATTAAAATCCCGCGCAGTAATTCACCCTTTATAATTTAACAAAGTAAATTTGTATTTATGTTCTTTTTACATCATTCAACAAAACGTTCGAACATTTCGGCTCAATTCAGGCCATCATTAGCAATATCCAAAATTCAAATATTATGTACGCAATATTCCGTACGAAATCCAATCCTAGTGTGCAGCAGATAGAGCCTCTTTCAATTTCCATATTTGAAGAGTGAACCGTCAAATAATTCTTATACTAAATGAATTCCGCTGCAACTATGACTGCATATAGTAAAAAATGCAAAAAGATATTACAATTGTTAAATGAAAGCTGTCGTTACAATGACTGATTGTAAATCCAACTAAGTACGAGTAGGTCTCTTTTTTCTCTTTTTTTTTTTCATTACCTTTCGAAAAACAACAGAAGAACCTAAAACTATTAAAAGTCTCTGAGCAATTTTTACTTTTTTTTTCTGAAACCATAGATATTAATTTGTTATTCCTCAGATGTCTTATCTTGTACAAGAAGCTAAGAGACGTTCATGAAGAAAATTAATGTGTGAGATATCCAAACAATTAAGGATCCGACACTTAAGTTTTGTCAGTTTATATAAATCCTCTTGTGATGCAACCACATCTGAAGCGAAAACTTCGAGACACCCCATAATGATGCGACTAACGCTATACAACTCGGCATAGATATTACATCCAGTTAGAGTAATCTGACCACGAACGTCGGTGTCTCGTTATCGAGGGTCATCGAGACTGAGTCTATCGGTTCTGCCTGGATAATTACATGGTCCAAGTTGTCCAAAGTTCTGACCGAAGATTCATCGCTCTGCCAACATGTCTTGACGGTACAACAACGACTTGGTAGTTTCAGAAATTCGTAGTTTTAGATCTAACTACATCGATAGCGAAATATGAAATTTTACGTTTATCGTAGAAAATCAAACATCCAAAATTATTAGAAAATGAAAGAGAAAGACAGAGAATATAGATAATAAAAAATTTGTACAATTTGATTTTCTATAGATTTGGACGGATTTCTATAAAAAAATTTTAAAATATAAAGATACAATAAATGCTAGTGATTTCTATTTTACATGATAACGCTGGATTGCGATTTAATTCGACAAAATTTACGATGATAAAAAATCTTCGACTTAAAAGTTTTTAAACTTTAAAATCTTATAAAAGTTCTATTATGAAGAACTATTTATTATGAAGTTCTATTTATTTAAGTTATTTAAATCTGAATATCGTTCTCTATTATAATGTAATATTATAATGTAATTTGGATGTAGATATTTCATTTTCTCTCTCGCATATAATTCCAATATTCTAAAAATATTTTAGAGTTTTTATTCTTGTAAATTTTATATATTCTAAAAGTAAATGAAAAATAAATTTAAAAGCAACGCTTGTATCATCAAATTGTGAGCAACTTTTTTATCTTTTCTTAAAAATATTTTGCACAACGTATATGCACTTTCAATTTTCTCAATTGAACAATTTCATTTAATCACGTTTAAACGTTTACTTTTGACGATGTATCGAATTAACATTTCAACTGTTCGCACCGGACACCAATTTCCGTGCACTTGCATTCCTCACAGGGACTTGAGAGCTCCGTTATAATTCTACCGACGCGATACATTCGACCATATATATTGCAACCCGCCAGCTTCAGCAAACTGCCCACGGACATTGGTATCTCGTTGTCGAGGACCTTCGAGGACGTCTCGACAGTTTCTGTTTCCTCGGTTAACCCTTCCGCACTCGTCGATGAAACGACAAGAGTCTCCTGATCCTCTCGTATACCGCTGACGGAGGAAACATTCAGCGTCTTTGTGGTTTCGGTCAGCTTGTTGCTGGAACTTGTATTTGAGGAAAATAGCAACTTAAGAACATTGTCCAAAGAAAAGATGGTGACGTCCTCGACGTTCTCAGTGGTCTTTCCATCTTCACTTGGGAAATTATCCGACTTGTTACGATTGTCGTATCTCGTAGTACGATTGTCCTCTTCGCTGGTGAAGTTTCTATCGAGATTCTTGATTTCGGATACGTTTCCCATCGCGAACTTCTGCTCCGTAGTATTGCTCCGATGGAAACCGTACTTCGAACCATCGGCCGTGCTATTTAACTTGGTCAACATTGTTCTGTCGTAATCGAAAATGTCTGTTTCGAGATTTTCGAAGGGTTTGTGATCTAGGACCTGATTCTTGAAATCGTACGTTAACGAAACAGTATCTGTCGAAGATGTGTCACGGTTCGCTCCGTACTTCATCTTCGCCAGAAAAGAGGAGTCGACAGTTTCCTCTCCGTAATCGAAGGGTGGTTGTATAAGCGGTACCTCCATGAAGTCAAAGTTTGGAGGGTGTTGTAATTGATTGCCCTCCAAACCTTGATTCGAAGTCTTCGAAGCTGTCATGGATGTCGTCGGTTTGGGCGTCGTGATGCCACGTTCAACCAAATATGGAATCATGTCTTCGATCAAAGAAGGTAAGTCGGGGGCTGGCTCGGTCTTGATGACGTCGCGAAACGGATCCGGGGACACCGTTGGCTGTCGTTGAAATGGTGCCGTGGCATCAGCGCGGTCAAGCACCACCGTTGGCGATTCGTCGGCTTCGACTGTAAGATAAGATTAAAATTAAAATATGCGTACGAGCCCCCCTATATGACATTTCTGATAAAAATCGTACTCTCTGAAACTTTTACAGTGAATTATCATTCTAAACAGTAAAACCTCACTTTTAAAGATTAAAAATTGATCACTCTTTTTCAAGACTGGCTCAATTTTCACTCTTTAAAATGAGATTTTACTCCAATGAATTTAGAGAATATATTTTTATATTTATACAACGACGTGATATACCACAAACGATTTTTCCGCAACACTTCTCCTCAGAATCGATTCTGCGACAGCCAATTTTCAATGGCGGACACTTTTGCGAAGAACAGACGATTTCTCCGTAATAACACATGCAGATTATGCAAAGAGCGGCACGTGGCAAGATTTCACCATGACGGTACTCCATATCTTCAAAATGGCACTTGTTCGCTAAATCTAGTTCAACAAAACAAGTTAATGATATATTGCAATTCGCTATTTATAATCATTTCCATCAATGATAGTTTAATTTTAATCTCATTTCAACTATCTCAAGTCTTTATCTTTTTCTAATTCTAAAAATTAAAAAAAAAACGAAGGGTAAGTTAAACCAAGATTAAAGTTAATTTACGTTGGTGGAAACGAACATTAATTTTTCCAGTTTTCATTAGCAATAATTAATCGAGAACATATACCATTATTTTTTTTATGTGGATTTGTAATTTGTGGAACTACAGTAACTCCAGTACCGATCTCAAGATTTAAGTCTGTGGAGCGGTAAGGAACATCGAAGTATGACGGCTCTCTAGGTATAAAACCACCTACAAAGATCTATTACTTATTATTTTTACATAAAAAATATTATTAGCGACAATATGTTATTATTAATTATATGATTATATCATTAATTATATGATTAAAGTAACGAAACAATTATGTAACATCTGATTATTGTTTAATTACTGAACACAAACTATATCAAAAATTGTTTTTTAAATATATATTTAGCTTACCTTTACGAGATGTTTTATTTGTACAACTTTACGTCTTTAAGTTATTCATTTGACTTCTTAGAAAGAATCATAAAATACCTTCGGTCTCTACGGGCGGGCTAAATCGATTCTCCTGGGTTGCAATATCATAAAAGCCGGAAGCATCGGTCGGTCGTAGCTTAGGAGGTACTACAACTGAACTAAGATATCCAGTTTTAGACGAGGGTACATCCTTGCCTTTCACCAACGCGTCTGCTGCTACAAAGGGTATTATCCTACAGCAACAAAATTTATTTTTTCCGTTAATATACATAACTATGAAACAATCGGAAATAGTTTTAATTAAATTTTAATATTATTGTATATATTGTATATATATATATATATATATATATA
>NW_017305916.1:789869-812117 GCF_001594115.1 Trachymyrmex septentrionalis
TTTTTTTTTCGAATTATAACTGGCACAAAAATGTATCTTAAATAAATTTTATATGAAAAATGTACAACACGAAAAAGCTATGCATTTTCTGCCGTTAAAAATGTAACCGACGTAAATCGGTATCAATCAGTTGTTTTCGACAAACGATTTCAATTTAATTCACGGCAGTATTCCCCGGCCAACAAAACTCGCAAAAAAGCGGTTCCGTTATAAGCGTGAAAAATTGATTGCACATCGTATCGGCTAATAAAAAGAAATAAAACGCGCTATATCGATTACATCGACTGCGCAATGTTGCACCTGCCGATAGTTTCATGCATTCCAAAAATATCGCAATTATTCATAAAAAAAAAACATTCATATATACTCGTACTTTCTACGAACGGGGTTGTCCAGTGTCAAATCATAGAACTGATAAAACTGAATAGAAGACGATGATAGATCGAGATATGCTAATAGTCACCTAACGTTCGGCAGTGACGGTGGCAAACGTCGTTCACTATAGTCGTAATCATAATCTTCGCCTTTTTCTCGATGAGTGATGTTCAAGATAGTCTCAATGTCAGGCGGGATGGACCTAATTGGATTTATCGTGACACCTTGTATATGGCCCACCGAGACATTCGTCTTGACTGTCACGTTCATCACGAGGATGTCGTCTGGCATGAGGATCGTCGACGATGGACTAGTGACGGGTCTCTTGCCACTGGCTTGACTGGTCTTCGTCCTCTATGTCACGCGTGTTTAATCATAATAAACTTGCCTGGTCTTTTTTAGTCAATAAAAATTTTACAGCAAATATGTTTCGTATTTAACAAATATATATGAAGACGGAGCAAAATAAATAATTAAATTTTCTAAATTTATAAATCTAAATTTGTTTTCAGATTTTTTCTTAATAAAAGAATTTAAGTTCAAAAATTTTAAAAGATTGTAAAACTAATCTAAAAATAATGTTTACTTTAAATCTATACCGCAAAATAGGTTAAATTTGTAAAAATTTGCATTATTTTTTGTTAGTTTAAAGAAAAATATGTCTTGATGTGTATATTATTTATCCCTGGTGTTTATCTTTCTAAAAAAGTCTCTTATGTCACTTTTCTAATATTTTTAAGAAGTCGTCATTTTTTTAAATTAATAAAATTTTCTGAAAAAATACCTTGAACTTTTTCAGATTCTATAAGTTTTCTTCAGAAATTATAAAATGATAAATCTTAAAAATCTTATTTTATTTCAGAATTCATATATGATCAATTCCAGAAAATATATAGCTTTTAAATTCCTGTACTGAAAGAAACAATTTATAAAAACACTTCAAGATAATTTTATTATAATTTTCTGATAACTGTATAATCAGAAATATTCAATGCAGAAATAACATTTAGTTAATTATTCTACATCAGTTTAACTGAATAAAAAATGTGTTATTGTTTTTTATTTGAGTTTTAAGAAACTATCTCATTGGTATCTATTATTTTTGCATGAAAATTCTGATTATTATTGTTATAATTACCTTAATGAGAGTGGAGTTCTCGGGCAATTTCTCGTGGATAAGCGTTTCCCCGGCATCCGTAGAAACTACGAAAGGATGCACCGTAGTTTTGTTTTTCTCAATTATATCCGTTTTCTCTCCCATCGTTGTTCCTCTCTCCGTAGCCTCATCTTCGTTCCGCTCCTTATTTTCGCTTGTGTTTTTGTTTTCATCGTTTCCATTATTGAGCGTTAATTCGGGAAGCATCGTCGTCCATTCCGACAACGAGATTGTTGAGCTATCCGTGCTAGATGCATCCTCCGTCGTCATGATCGTGGAGTCCATGAACGTGTTCGTTGAGCACGTCTTGCAGGAATCACGAGTGACAGAATCAGCGTCTTTGGATGCCGGTGTCGACTCGAATGATGCTGTCGATTCAGTGTTACTTGATAACTGGCGAATGAAGATAAATAATTGTTAACGCCGAATTGATTTATGAATAAATTTATGCTTCCGTGAACTAAAGAGAATAGTAAGCATTAAAGCGATAAAAAAATTACACTCCGACAAATGTTTTTATTGAACCTATACTGTAAATCTAAGTGTGTAAAAATGATTTAAATATATGTTTGTTATTTAGTTTTTCATCTGAATATTTAACTTTTTTCGCTGAATCAAAGATAACACACAAACATCTGCTGTTTTAATGTCGAATTGATGATTTTTGGAAAAGAAATAATGAATGGAAGGAGAGTAGTATATATATATATATATATATATACCAGGATTTTTATTTGATATCTATATGTACCAACGTATAAGAAACGAACATGGTACATATATGTATGTACCATTCGGAACGAAAAGGTTAAATATAGCATAGTATCATTTTTATACAAAAAACTAAATATTTAAATATGTAAATCTATATTTGTGTGTAGTATAGTGTATTATTTTAATACGGAAAACTCCTGTATTAATCATACACATATTGAAGTGTCACTTTTTACACATTTGGATTTGCAATGTAATAGAAAAATAATGTTATTTGATTTAATGTCTGTTCCGTTCATCACGTTATCTAAAATTATTTTTAAGATATATATGTGTATTTGTATCTCATGTATGTCAACATCAATAATTCAAATTATATTCTTACACCTAAGTTATGCATCTACCAATTTGTGAAACTAACAATAAGTGAATTCTGAATGGATAAAAAAACGATTTAAAAAAAAATATCTATGTATTTACATGCCGCTCATCCGAAAATTTTAACGAACTGTAATTTTATAGATAGAGTGACCCAAAAGGCTTTCGTTACTTGAATTATCGTACATATCATCACCTCATTCGTTAAAGTTACGGCAGTCGTCACTTCCAAGGTCG
Organism: Trachymyrmex septentrionalis; assembly: GCF_001594115.1. NCBI lineage: Eukaryota > Metazoa > Arthropoda > Insecta > Hymenoptera > Formicidae > Trachymyrmex > Trachymyrmex septentrionalis. Next base: position 792,730 of record NW_017305916.1, read on the forward strand.
ATTTATAGTCCACCGTCCCTATCAAGATTTCATTGTCCATGATGTCGGTCTCCATGGTCGAGGGCCAAGCGGTCGAGTAGGTGGCGACAGATGAGTCCTCCTCGAGATCGATCGTACTGGTGCTAATCCGTTCCTCGACCACTCTGTGACCTCGTCCTTCGACGGACGGATTCGTAGATTGATCAATCGCGGGCTGAACAATTAATGACAGGCTCTCGTACCGTAAATCGATTAGAATTTCTTCACAGAAGAATCTTTCTTTCTTATAAAACTCTATTTGCGCTTCAAAGTCTACTCGTAATTCGATCAGCCGAGTCAATTTAACGATTTCGTCTAGCTGGCGTTTAATCGGGTAAAACTTGAGTTAAACTGAGAAAACTTAATTTTTTCCAATATTGGAGCACTATCTAGTCATTGGTAATGCAAAGTAGACATGTTATAAACTATTTAACTAAAAAACTCTAAAAACAGATATTTAGAGTTAGTTTATACAAATATCTAGTAAACGTCTAATAATATATAATTTTAATATCTATAAATGTATGGCAATGTTGGAAGTATCGTTAGTATCCATATTTTTTTAAGAGTACACTTTTTGAGATTGTAAAACTTCTGATCATTAATTAAAATTTGATATTTATAAAATTATGTTAATAAGAATTGTCAATAGAAATTATTTTAGAAATCTTACTTTGTAAATAATTATACGCATTTAACAAAATTATTACAATTTAAAAAAATTATATATCTCTTTCTTTCGTCCCTGAATTATCGTTTTTCTTTAAAAAGTATGTATATATACGTACTCTTTTCTTGTGATTTGGATATGGTAATCCTAGCTGGAAGTGAATAAAAAGAGGTAAAAATTTCTTTTCAGTTTTTCTGAGATAGAAAAGTAAAAGATTTCCAATTTATTAATTTAAAACGCATAAAAATTGTTATATGGCTAAGAAATATAAATTTTACAAACAATCTTTATAAAATTTGTTACACATGTAAAAAATATTGATGCGCCTATTCAAGAATTCAAGTGAACGAATTGTGAAAATCTCCCGAAATTTGCCACAGTTGTTTCCATCGTCTGAGTAGATTCCCGTGTATCTCGCGAGATTCGAATTCTCTATAAATGGTATTCTGTACTAACGACGTTACCCATTAATAATAACGCAACACATCCATAATAGATACGTCGTCGCCCGATCGGAAACTCGTATCGTGCTACGTGATCCAATAAGGTATGCTCCATTCCAAATTCCTGAACTAAGTCGAATGTCTAACGCGTTTATAATCAATGTTTCGGGTAGATTTCATTGATTAAATTCCGCCGACTACATAAATCACCTCCCCTTAACTTCGATCCCATGAGCATGTTCCTACTATTTGGTAACTTTGGGATTTAGTAAGCTTATTTAGACCAGTTAGCGCTATTTAGCAGAAAAGGCGATGTGATAATTTACGCTTCTACTTAAAGGGTAAAGCAAAAAGAAGAAGAGAAAACGTACGAAAAAGTTGGTCTCCTTGCGGAACTTAGCGTAGTCCTTGCTGACGAAGGCGTAGGATGCGTAGTTTTGGGTGGCCTTTACTTCGATGCTGCCGCCTTAAACGTTTCCTTAGTTTTTTATTAACATTCAAGAAAGAATATTTATGCGTAAATTTTTTATTTATATGTAAATGATAATTAAGCTCGCGAAAAAGTGTTATTTGTAGGACAAATCCAACCCGGTTTGTGTTTTCCTTATTGAGAGTACGTCCGTGTAAAAGAAAGTACGACCAACGTACAGTGGGTCACAGAAAGGTTGCAACACTTTTTTTTATACGTTTCGGAACTCAGTCTTGTTCATAGAATGATTGAACATAAGTGGGTTAGATCCATAAGTAAGAGAACCAATCGCTTCGATGAGCAAATTACTTCTGAAACCCATCGAAAAAAAATGTTGTAATCTATCTGTAACCTACTGTGTATTAATTATAATGAAGAACTTTAATTAAAAGTGAAAATCGTGGAAATGTCGGATTCATATTGACAGTTCTGCACATCAGCTATACTATCGCAATGAATTTTAATTAGCAACGAATCTGTATAATACGCTCTACAGCTACTTGGCTTATTAAATTCAATTCTCTTTTCGTGCTGAATTTAAATGATAATACATACCTCATTTTCAATTATTATCTCTTTATTATTAAAGTATAAAAAAAATACAGAAATTAATAAATATTAAGGGGATTAGAGAGAGAGAGAGAGAGAGAGAGAGAGAGAGAGAGAGAGAGAGAGCGCAGCAAATATCATATGGAATAGATATTTCACATTGATCTAATGAATTATGACTAGGAAGGAGTAATGTTCAAACGAGTTGCGTAATCCGAAAACGAAATATTCATTAAAATAGTATAAAATCAGACTTTATCATTTTTTTTTTTAACTAAATGCAGAAATATTAGCAACATTTGTTAGGGAATAAAAATATGCTTTTAAGTCGATATTTGCAGGTTATTGGCCGATTTTTGTTCGGTACACGCATTCTATCTGCCGCGATATTAATATCGATGGCTATCACGTTCACAGAGCTGCCATATTGACTGTATCGAATAAACGCTCTCGCGCGGAAATTAAATCCCCTTTTAATTCACAGATGTTTCTCGCTTCCAAGAATCGACGTGTTTAATTTGCTTACGCGCGCGCAAAGCCGAGTAAAATATTTTATTTTCCTTTCACAAGCGCAGGAATACCGGATAAAATATTTCCAAATCCCAAAACGAGACGCTATTTGTTGACGACGGCATTCGTTATTTTCTCACATCGGCATGTATCAAATAAATATTTTCGCTTTCGGTAAAATATTTTTCACCAAGCCTTAACCGAGTAACCGAGCGAGACTCAATTTAGCATCGGAGGCTCGCTACGACGGTCGACCTCTTTTACCATGCAACGTAAAATTAATATTTTGAAAACACATATATGGAAGGAAAAGGTTCGATTTTCTTTTATAAATTATGAAAGGCACGAAGCATTCTGATTTAAGTATTTTAATAAGAACTAAAGAACTTAATAAAAACTAAAATATAAAATATAAAAAAATCTAAAAAGAATCGAGGAACCTAAAGAATTAAATTTGTAAAAATTAAAAAAGTCCGCTAGAAACAGAAATTATACAGTTCCGAAAAAAATCACAGTTTAAATAAATTATTTTCATTTTAATTAAATAATTTTTTAACTATAATATTGTTCGTTTTTGTTTATTCTCTTTTATTTTTATATATTTTATATATTTTTTTATGAAAAGTCTATTAATATTACAAAAAGTATGAAGTTAATAGAATTTAAAGAGAATCGAGGTAACTAAAGAATTAAATTAGTGAAAGTTAAAAAATCCTTATAAAAAGTACGCAGGTTCGGAAATGGCATTTTAAGAATGCAGTGAGAGCGCACGCATCGATGAAAAATTATTTTCATTCTAACTAAATATTTTTTTAACTATAATATTGTTCGTTTTTGTTTATTCTGTTTTATTTATTCCATTACGTGTTCTTTTTGTTAAAAGGTCTACTAATATTACAAAAAGCATTTCACTTTAATAGACTTGTATTTCGTTATTTTTCAGTATTGCGTTTTTTCCCCCCGATATTTAATAATGGTCTGAAAGGCAATATTCCTGACCAAGGAATTTCGCAATTAATTCAATAGAAAACACAAGCCAGGCGTGAACTGGGCCGGGTGGATCGTAAGCATGGGACAGTTCCCGATGCGAATTTGCGTGAAACTCACTGCAATTGTAGGTGGATGGACAGCATTGTCCTTCTCGAACGATCGGGCTGCAGCCTTGAAGAGGTGGGGCGCACGCAAGCGGAACGCATCGTATGGCGCCCATCGCGCAGAAACAATTGTCGCATGCGGCCCTCCACTTGATGTCGCGAACCATCTCGCCCTCGACATAAGTGCGCTCGCCCACGCGACATCCTGGACAATCATGTGCCGTGAGAGTCGTGAGAATGAAACTGTGGAAACTCGGCCCTCGCGCAATTTCTTCCACCGCGCCGCTTGCGCAGAAAATAACGGATGGCGCGGATGTCCGGATACTCGAGATCCGAATATTCAGACATTCCGTCCAGATTTCTGGAATTTCGATAGCGCGACGACGAAAGCATGCAGAAAGAATGATTTTTGCTAAAAGTTCTAACATTTTGCTGAATAGATCTGAAAATAATTTTGTTGAACTAATTGTGCTGGAAACTAAAAAATGAAGAGCAATGTTACAAAAAATTTTGATATTCTGGTAACCAGTTTGGTTTCCCAACAAAGTTATTTTGCTGATTTAACCAAATTATTTTAGATCTAGAAATTGTATTTTTTCTGTGCAGAAATACGAGTATAGCAAAGGGTTGCATATCATGTCAAATTCAACATTCCAATCTTAAGTAAAAGTGTAATAATCCGTAAAATCTTAATCGTTGGTTTTGGTCTCAATTTTTATTCTAGTACTTCATAGAAATATATATAACTATACAACGGATCACATATTTCTATCTTTTCCTACTGGAGGTTTCAGCTTGTTTGAGTGGAGCTATACGCTCTGGAGGAGCATAACGTCGCTCTTTTGATGGCGTCATCGTGTTAGCTCATAATAGCCTCGTTCTGGCAAGCAGTGACCTCGAGGATATTTGTCCATCCGGGAGAATTAACGAGTCGTCGTGGTTCGAATCGTTATTTACCAACTTCATGGTCAGTCATCGCGACGGCAAGGCCACAACACCGCCCATCTGACGGGAGGGGTGGTTTCCGGTGGTGCCCGTTAAAATTAAGCCATCCCCGAATGTCCCAGCAGCCAGTGACAGCGGTGGCATCGTCGTAGCGACCGAGGCTTAAACCCAGCTTAAATTTAAGCGGCCGCGGTGAAACTGAGCGTTAAATGAACGGCAATCTGAAACGCCGACTCGTAGTTTCTCTCCGGAGCAAAGTGTCGGGAGGTACCTACTACGACTTCTTTATCACGTTACATGTTTTTCTATTGCTGTCGGACCCCATAACTAGAAAATTCAGAGACGATTCCTTCGGTGCTCGCCCTTGGCGGGGATATCGGTCGCTCTCGTGTACAGAATGTAGCAAAGTCGCGCGTTTTTCTCTGAACCGCAAATATCAATAGAAATGAAAGAAAGGATTGAGAGCTTCGAGATGTTGAGTTAACTTCTTTTTTTAATTATTTAAAATTAGGTATAATAAATAAGAAAAATATAATTCGCGAGGTTTGTTTAAATTAGATTTTACTTAAAACAATTTAGAAAACAATTTAGAAAAATCTTTAGAATCTTATATATATATATATGCACATTATAAAAATATTTTATATTTGTGTTAAAAAATTGATCCTTATTGTAAACATTTTTGTGTTGAATCTTTAATATATTCCAGTTTTAATTTCACACTTCAATATTAACTACAATGTGATTATTATTTTAAATATTAAATATTAAATATTAAATCTTAAATCAATATTTTCTAATGTTTAGTAAACTAGATTAAGCAAACGAATAATATAAAAATAATAATATAAACAAATAAGGTATAATTTCAAAACGTAAATTCCATTTGAAACATGGTTTTGTTGAAATATCCAATCTAGATATAGATCTGGAAGTAATTTTGTTGTGCCATCAAAATAATTATGTAGAACTCTCAAACTAGTTACTAGAATGTCAAAACTTTTTGCAGCATTGCTCATCACGCTTGAGATTTCCATGTATGATGTAATTATTTTGATGGTTTAATAAAATTAATTTCAGATCTGTATTTAGCTAAATTTTAGATATTTCAACAAAATCGTTCATGATAAAATAAATAAATAAAAATGGACATATTAATTTAGCATATTATAAACGTTAATTTTACTGAAGAAATATATTTTCACACAATGTGCTTCTAAAATTATGTCAAAATGTAATTTTTACGTATATTAATCTTTTACATAATATTTTTATGTTAAATTAATACAAGAGATTAGTGGACTGTTTAGGACATGTAAAATGTGTACAGTTAAAAACACTAATTTGTAACTGTACATTTCGGCTGTGCTTTGAATTAAATATATTAAGAGATCAAAGTGTTAAAGTTCATCAAAAATTTCCTAATCAAGATCCCTTATTAAGACAAAAATATCTTTAAAATGCCTTACAATTCCGTGCAATTGCTTTAAAATATTTATATATAGTATGTTACTTTAAATAGTACATCATTACGGCGTTTTCTTGTAACTTACAGCTTAAACCACCGGGCGATGAGACCGAGCATTAAATGAACCTCGTCGGCTATCTGAAGGTAGAATCCTTGTGGAGTAAGTGTCGCAAGGTGATATAACGTCAGCAGTAACTCTTCGTTATTAAGTTACACATTTCATCACAACTTTCGAGAGCGTGCTTCGGCGGAGAGCTTTAGTCGCGCGGCGGTAAATTTCGGAATAATCCTTAATAACCCCGATTTTCTTCAAGTTTTCTACTCACACAAGCGAACTTTAATAAGTTCCTTCCTCATACACGATGCCAATGTATGTAAAACAATCTCTGTTTGTTCACTGTATCACGTTTATCATGTTACGCTATCTCTATTAGCGTTCAATTTGTATAAATTTTATCTTAAAAGAACTTTGTTTATATACTCTTACGCAGAATGAAATCTCTGATTTAATAGGAAGTTGGAAGATACTTTCTATTCGTATATTTTTTGCATTAATTATATTCTGAAGAAAAAATAATATTTTATGAAATTTTTATATCCTTTATATTCCGCTGGGGTTTTATTAGATTCATCTAAAAGTTAAGGGCTAAACACCTCTGCGTAACAGCACGAAGCTTTTGATCGCGCTATCGAGTTTCCGGGAAATTTCTCAACTGGTGGCATCCGCTTGCTCGAATTCAGTTAAGCGGACTAGAACTCGTAAATGACAACAATTTGAACTCACCGTTTCCCGATACCGGCGCCATTGTGGACGGATGGTGGTCTTGAAAAGAAATAAGGAGGGCTATTGGTAAGGCACTTTAAGTAACTCGTGATGTCGCCGTGATAAAAGTACACTCACGAGTGCAGTTATAGGCGACTGGACAGCAGGAATGGGGCGCGTACAGCGGAGTGCATCCCGGTAGAGGCAGCAGGCACTTGGGTCGGAGGCATCTTCTTGTACCGGATATGCAGTAGCAGTACTCGCACCGCCGCGAGCCCATCATCGCCGACCCTGAGCCATATTGAATTCCATCGTGCAGACATCCTAATACATTTGAAATTTATTTGGACACTTTTCCCATTTTAGTCTAATTAAATCAGAATAGCCACCTTTTTTATTATTATGTAAACGATCATTTGAAGCGATTTTTGTACCTAATTAAAAAATTACTCTATTGTTAATTACCTATATATCCTATATTATTGTGATTGTTCCGTAATTTATTAGTAGGGTAGAGGGAGATCAGTTAGAGCATAGGATCAAGTTGGTACATGCAAATATCTTAGTAACCGAAACCTTAGCAATGCATATAGACATTTCTATGCAGTATAGAGACTACTCAGCTGAATACATTAATTTGTGCTCTTTTTGTCAACGGTCAAATACGTGCGCTTTTTTATTTTCACATGCATCGAAAGTAAAATTATTATAGGATTTTCTTTTACGTTCTACGTGGTAATTAAAGTAATTATATGTGTGCGTGCGTGTGTGTGTACGTGTGTGTAGAGGGAGGGGGGAGGGGTGAATATGGGTGTGTATGATAAAAACTAAATATATTATTCCGACATAAGCTATATTAGTATACTTTTTAACTTTAATATTTAAGTTACTATAGTACACTAGTATATGTTTATTCCTATAATATATTGTATCTCTTTTCAATGAAACATTTGTTACTATCTTTCCATTATAACGTAAGATTTGTTATTATTTTTTGTCCACTATTTATGGATACTGCTTCGTCTAACGTCGTCTGTTTATTTCAAAGAGAACTGGAAGATCTATATACAATAGTTAATCTTTAATTGCAATCGAGCACTGAATGGAGTTTTTGGAATTTACGTTAAATTGCTCTCGTTAAGATCGTTTCTGTCCGTGAGATAGTACGTGAGCTTCGTCGAACTTCAGCGAAGTTTCTTGGCGCTCGATAATTTATTTAACAATGCTTTCAAGAACGATACAAGCTTTATATATTTATAAAGTAACGTAAAAGGTTGTTGTTTCAAGAGAAAATACAACCGACGAATGCTATTGCGTTTTAATATTTAATATATTTAATTCTGTTGCTTCTCAACTCGGAATTTTAGTTTCATAAATAGATTTAGTAAACTTTACAGCTTTCAAGAGATACGCTTAAATTAATTCACTTATATGAATAAAAATAATATGTTGATGTTAAATAGAAAACCCAAAAGCTTTTAGTTAATAAATAGCAACCCTTTTTCGTTATAAAGGTAAATATTGAAGCAATTTTTTTTTTTGCAATTGAATTAATTATATAATATTGCTGAATTAATTAATACATATAACGCGTGTTATGTGTATTTTATAGAATTTTATTTTATTGTTGCAAATGAAAATAATACGGTAAAATGTTACGGTACCTAACCAATGTTGTATCGCGTAAAAAGAAAAAAAATGTACTAGCATAAACTTTGCAGTAACAAAGAAATCCTGAATTAATTTAAAATTACGTTCGTTTCAGCAGTAACGAGCCATCTTAACCCCTTCTGTGTTATGCCCGAGTTTAGCCGAGTGTTCTACCTTCTTCAATTTATTTACCCAAGTTTACTCGAGTGTAACGAGGCTCATTTATTTACCACAGAGGTAGTCCAGACGCTCTTTTCAGAGAGACGGAGTTAGAATGGAAATTATTAAAAATAATAGCGGCCCTGCTAATGTAACTCTCAGAATACAGTCGCAATATTAGCAATATATAATACTGTCACTCGAGAAGAGAAAACGAATTAATTTTCCTACATTTAAATAAGTGTATTGAAAATTATAAATTACTTGCTACAACAAGATATGTCATATTGACGTCATATTGTCATTTTATCGGATAAGTACAGCGCAATGTAAGAAAGACGATTATTTGTACAATATAACGATACATTACTGGGCAGAACAAATAATAAAGTATAAAATCAACAAAATAGAAATACCTTCCGTACGTGAGTAGTGCTGAGTATGCTTCTCCTCATCCTCAGCTTCTATGTTCGTTTGTACACTGGCTCTCCGCAACATATTCTCGACGTCGCCTGTATATAAGTCAGATAATAAATTTAAACCCTAGCCACGATTAACTCTTTAATCTGTTTTCCCATGAAGACAAAACTTTTATGCGTTTTAGATAAACTTTGTAAAAAGGATCGAGAGCGTGCGGATATAGCAGATCTTTTCCCTAACCAAGAATAATAATTGTATAATAATTATATACTTGTACATTGAACGATTAAATTATAATCTATACAAAATTTATACAATTATTTTAAAAAGATACTTGGTATTTTTTCATAATTTCCCAGGTTGTGTTCAGAAAGATTTTTCGATCCTACACAGATTGGAAAATTTATGTTAAATTTAACAGATTTTTACGTATCATCTAAATTTTTATATTGATTTAATATAAAATGAATATATTAGGATATAAAACAAATATTATATAAAAATTAATATAAAAACGTAAAACTAACGCAATTTGTAAATAAATTGTAAAAAGCATACATTTTCAGTAAAATAAATATTTATATTAAATTAACACATTTTATTTATTTATCTTAATATTTACGTTTTAAAATATATTTTATTTGCATTAATTGTTCACTTATTCATAAACTGTGTTATTTTAGTTTGAATAAATGTTAAATATCAATTTAATACAAGTTCAAATAACCAGAATAACATTAAATTAAAATTTGGAAAATTCAACACAAAATTTTTAACAAGAACCTGTTTTAATACAAACACAAATATTTTTGACTGTGTATTGCTGGCTACAATCGAATTTTATTGATGATTGATCAAAGGGATATCATCGTACTAACGTGATTCGCCGCATACCATCTCGGCGCAACATACGTTCTCGGCCGGCGAGCGAACATGACAGCCGGACGGTGGTGGATTCGGCAATCGCGGGCACACTCGGAGCCGGCATCTCAATGCACCTTCGGTGCACCAGCACTGCAGGCAGGGCTCGGACGTACTCACAGCCGTTCCTTCCTGATATCGGCGACCCTCGTATCTACATCCTGCAATCGCGAGTAAATTTCTCGTTACGTAACAAAACTTTAATTATAGTGTCCGACCGGGTTATCGAAACTTGCAGAAGTATGCACAATGTCTCGCGCGGTGCAATAACGTGCCCGGAATTTTGGAGTGTTACGCTTCCAAGAAAACATATACCTTCATATGAAGCAAAAATTTTAATTATTTTATAACAATTTTTCTACTCGCTTTCTATAAATATACATGTATGTATATATATGCAACATATAATTACACACATGTATAAAGAATTTTTTTTTCTCTTCTTCCCACGTATTTTACTTTATGTTTCTATACATTGCTTTGTTTTAATAAATATCAAATTTTTGTGCAAATTTTGAATTTCGAAGAATAACGAATAAACGATCTAAAATATACTGCTTCATCGGTAAAATTTAGTGATAGATAGTAATGAAGTCACACGGATTTAGATATCTCTGAATATCCGTGCAAAAAATAACAGACACAATTGAAAAATTTTATTTGTCACTGCTCGTGTATAAGTGTGTATAAATTCGACTTAGTAATAATATAGGATTAACTTGATTGAATTTTTTGTTCGACTCATTCTTGGTATCTTGGTGGTCAATTCTTGATGTAATATACTGCACAACTCGAGAGAGGATGTAAAGCGATTCGCAATATACACTCTATTAACAAAGACAAAGTAACGCTTGGTGAGTGTGCCACAAGCGTACGGAAAGGCCCCAATTAATAAAATCCAATTAGTAGTTAATTAACGCCCGCGAAACTTTCGCACGCGACGCGAGCGCCGAAAGTTACATTGGCGACAGCTAAAACAATTACCGGAAAACCATAATCGCGTAGCCGAAGAGACACGCGTTTAACTTTTCAGTAGAGAGCATTGTCTCTGAAGAAAACTTTTCAGAAAGAGAATTCAGAAGTTACTTAAACGCATATACTTCAATCTTATCGCCGAAGTATCAGAAGTATGCGGATGCGTTTTAACTTTTAAATTGGACATGATTCCTCCTGAGATTCTTTGTGAGAAACAGAGAACTTGAAAAAGTCTACTTGAAGAATAAATTAAAATTTTGTTTTTTATTATAATAAAACTTGTTATACTGATTGACACAAAAAAATTTACAGAATGCAAAAGTAAATACTTTAATTTTCTATTGTTATAATTTAGATAATGGACAATAGAACATTTTCAATTACAGAGAGATTTTAGTTGTGACGATCTAGCCTGATCGAAACGAAGCGTGTGGGAAATGCTGAAAGGCTCTACTCCAATTCCGAACGCGTACGCCAAAACGTCGAAAAAATCGCTACAACACGGACTTAAGCTGCGGAAATATTTGCACGCTCGGCTGTGAGCGACATCGGTCCTTCCGAAAATGGAATTTCCAATATAAATTCCGCGTACATCTCGCAATGAAGGTACCCGAGGGCTTTTGGTCAGGATTGACACTGATTTCATCCTGTGATATCGAGTAGCTAGAAAGCGATGTTAAAACGAACGATATTTAATCTACAGGACTTTCCGGGAAGGAGGACAGACGGATATGTTTTGTGCAATCGATTAACTTGAAACACGTTCGCAGTATATGATAGCCACTTATGAGAGTGATTCGCTGGAAATTTACGAAAGCATAGTAGAACCCAAAATTGCTATCATCGACCGAGATTGTTCTTGAAAACTTGAATTATTATCGTAATACTCTTTTGCATATTCACCTTCGTCGTGTCACGTCGTCTGAATGTGAATTGTTATAAAATCTATTATATATCTCTTTTATATATATAAAGAAAAAGATTACAGGCAAAGAGCTATATGTACGAGATAAGAATGTAAAATACTTTTTTAATAAAAATTAAAGATTAAAATTAAACTTCAAATAAATACATTAGATACATAATTAATACAAATGAGCGAAAAAAATCTTTGATTACAGCGGATCTAGTGCTTAATATAAAAAAATTGTATTATCATCGAATATTAGACAACAGTCTTGATTCTTGTAAGGTTTTGAATGTTATAATACCTTCGCGCGACGATTTCAAAGTTAATTTGCGTTTGAGAACATTAACAATAAGTATCACACTCCGACTGAGTCTGCTATTATTCCGCTGTTAAAGCGTACGCATCGCGAATGCAGCGAGAACAAGAAACGTGTCTAATAACCAACTCCACCGTCCTCTCGCTTACATATTGGCGCCTTTATTCTCTCTCGTCGTAGCTCTCGAGCAGTATAACGCGATGGATGCAGCGGCAATGTTAGAGCCGTCATTAGTCCCGGGAACGTAAGTACGGCACCGCCGAGGGCCGCGATAGTAAAGGACACTTCAGGCTTGGCCAGAGCAGCTCGCGCCAAGAGAGAAACAAGCCAAGTTAGTTAATGGCGCAAAACCGGAAGTCCTCCCCGTCCGCGCCGGTGCGCCGGAGAGAAGGACGCCTAGCTCTCTCGCCGGGAGGATTTTAATCCCGCTACATTGGACAAGGAGATCCTGCAGCGTGAAGATTTTGTTACGAGCACTTCTCAGTGAACGTGAGCGCCGTTCCGCCAGGACGACGCGACGTGCAGGAGTGACTGTAAGCCGTCCTTGCGAGCGGGTGTGTGCGAGTTTCTGCAGATTTCATTAGCGCACGGCGTACTCGTATCCGTGACGTCCGTTAAGATACAGGTTGACATATACGTACATTAGCACCGTTAGCTGTTATTATCTTGTTTCCTGCTAATGGAAAGTATTACTAGACATGATTACTAAGAAATGATTAATTAAAAATTATGAGTGCTCGTTCGCTTTTAATCTCTTTCATTTTATAATTTACAATTTAACTCTCGACTATACCAACGAGTTATTTGGACTCGAAACGAAAATCTTAGACGGCTGATACAGTCTGTATGATTGGTACTACCAAGAAGTTTTAAATTGTAAATAAAAAGAATTTTTAATCTTCCTCTCTGTCAATTGCCACAAGATGGAGGATTTACTTGCATTGTGTATACTTCAAACGGAATACTTTAGAACTTGGGTACGGTTTTCACAGTTGAGTTAAGAGTTAAAGATAAAACTACTATACTATATTGTATATGCAACCTTGGCTCAAAATATTGGACTCATTAATCATTACTTAAAGTCCTAACTTAAAAATTGATTTATATTATTTTTGCTGTAAATTATTTTTTGTTTCAAACATTCTATAAAAACTTATATGTAATGCCAATAACTAATAGATATACAGATAAAAGAATTCCAGATAAACGAAGAAAAGACCAAATTTTTAACTAAGACTGCAAATTTCTGTATCAAATGGCTATTTCAATTTCATTTTCTTATAAAAATTGAAAGTGTCTTCAGAGTTAATATAAGAATCGTAAATAATCTTTTATCGAAGCTCTCGTTTTCGTAATTTTACATAAATAACTTGAAGATACATAATATTTTTAATCGTTCGCGTTTCCGAAGAAATGTTCGTTCATTCTGGAATGTAAGGAAAAATTATGAGAGTCACCACATTATTATATCGTTGCATCTCATTGCCAAGTCGGCACTCACTGCCAAGTGCAACGTGCGATGCACGTGCGATGGTGCGCCGCCAGTCGATCATACCTGCGGTATGAATGGAGCGAACTCTGGCCTTAGCTTTCCATCCACATTCTCTCTCTCTCTCTCTCTCTCTCTCTCTCACGAATCCCTTCATTCGACTACACAACCCGATCGTCCCGGATGGAATAGCACAAGCTATAACGTATAACTATTACACACACGCACGTACGCACTCTATCCACTGTACGCAACGAACGAGAGACGTAGGCGAGAGAATAGACAACGACGTCGCGGAGGCTGCTGATAGTGATACCGAATAACCTTTGTTTCAGTTGGAAGGACAATGTCTAACTTAGCGATAAATTTTCATGATTCTAATACTTAGACACATGGAAAGAATGAGGTATTTAAACATTTATCTGCATACAGATGTGAAAACACTTTTTTTATTGGACTATTAAAATAATACGTAATAATAATTACGTATGCAACTCAAGCATAATGAGCAATATTGCAAAAGTTTTGACATTCTAAGACAACTTGAGCGTATTACATAATTATTTTGATAATCCAACAAAATTATTTTCAGATTTGTACAAAGATACTTCAGGAAAATCATTTTTCCCATGTATTTTCAATGAAATTTTAGATGAGCTGGCTTTCGTTACCTTTCTTAAAATAAATACTATTATCTATTCTCAACATAAAAACGTACAGAACAAAAAACTGAATTTTTGAAAGTCACAGCTTCTACGAATAATTAGTGTAGTTGATGAGCGTGTTTAATTATTTTCCTCTTTTTTACATTAATAGAAACTAAGCAACATTTTCAAAAAATAACTTTTTATCGTAAAAAAAAAATTGTTTCGAAAATATAGTATAATACGAATTACGTAGGGTTTGACAACGATCGACGATATTTGTCGGAAATAATGCCGGAAGACTTAGCGGTCGCTTTTATCCAATTGCTCGTACTTGAGAACCGTAGCGGATGTACTCGGTGTGCTTGCACAGCAGCATCTATTTGCTTCAAACCGCGCGGTTGGACATTTATTTATTTGCCGAACCTCTTTGGAAAGTGCTACGGAGAGGACTACTGCACGGCGCGGGTAAGTAATTGTGATCAGAATAAAAGTTGATAGCTCTTCAATATTTTTTATTTCTCTCAAATTAATTGTTAAAATAACTCTCTAAAGTACAAGTTACAACGGAAAGATACGAAAGGTACATTTTAGCTCGACTATCTCGTGCAAGAGAGTTTGACGCAAAGTAAAGAAACTGAGTGATCGATGTCTGACTACATTGTGTCATTATCTACTTACTGTGCACTACTACTCTTTATGTGAAAGTACACAAATGTTTCATTATACAATTAAAATGACAGTCACAATTACCAGTTCTGTGTTATTCCAACATAAAATTAAATGATATATAAAATTATAATAATTATTAATCCTTGACCATCCCTAGCAATTTAATGTGACAACAGATGATGACAACAGAATAATGTCAATGCGATGTTAAAATATAACTTATCAAAAAGACTTTTAATATAATAATTATTTTGGAGCCATTTTGGCATCACATTTGTTCTGCTTGAGATGTCTCGTATTTGGATAACACGTAAAATTCGCAAAGGTCCTGTCATTCATTTGGGTGACGATTTTATTTATCCGAATAAAAATAATTTTACTACGTATTTAATACATTAAATAAATAATATAAATTATATTAAGACATTAAAAAAGCAATAAAGTATTAAAATAGAACGCTATATTTATATACTCAATATCAAAATTAGTTTAAGAGTTAGAGTATTAAGATGCAAATTAACAATAAAATATATAAAAAAGATGTTTTGAATTTTCAAAACGCGATATTTTTCTCCCATCTTTACAATCAAATCGATTTTGACAACGATGGTGTTTGATATCTCGACAGTTTAAATAACGCTTGTTTTGATAGGCAACGCAATTGATTTTACAGCTATCGCTATAAAATAGATCGTTCGGATCATGTGTTCTTGTGAAAAAGTCGCGTGCGACATCGAACAGACGACTAAACGCCGCGGGTCTCGCACATAAAGTCTACGGATCTCTCGTGTACCGCAAACAGATCGGATCGCTACACTTGCAATCCCGTTCTTTCGAAATGTCGCGCGAACGAAATTGGCCGATTGGCTTCTGAATCGCGTCGATCTCCACCGGGTCCGCGCTTGGGACACTCTGATAAATCGGATTCTCCCTGCTACTGATAAATCAGCTC
The DNA here is from genome assembly GCF_001594115.1 of Trachymyrmex septentrionalis. Lineage (NCBI taxonomy): Eukaryota > Metazoa > Arthropoda > Insecta > Hymenoptera > Formicidae > Trachymyrmex > Trachymyrmex septentrionalis. The sequence goes on from NW_017305916.1 coordinate 808,767, forward strand.
GTGCACGACGATAAATTCGCGGTGGATCGACGTATCGCGGGTAAATATCGCGTGATCGCGTCCAATTAATAACCGTGCACCCGAGATTCTTTAAAATGGATACCATGTATTTTAATGACGACAAATATGGAAAATTATGTATCTTTTCGAAACTACATTAGATCGTACGTAATACTGAAATTAATCTTTTTATATTATAAAAGATATAGTGTAAAGAATGTTTATAATTTTGTAGTTCAAACTGATAATATAAAACGCGTTCCCGTATAACATAATAAAATAGTCATTTTTTAAGTATAAGTTTTATCAGAAGCATTAAATCAATATGTTTGCTTTAATTCATCATAGACAACCGAAAAGTTTTTTCGATTCGGTTCCGGTTCCGGTTTCAGTGTGGGTTTTTTTTACCAGTAAAAAAAACCTTAAAAATTACGGTTTCTTTCAATTCTACTTACTTGCTTTATTTTATTTATTCTTTAAATTTTCTTCTATTAAGAAGAAGAATTTCATGACTTAATATAAATTCTTGCAACATGTTGGTGAGAAAGATCTAAATAAAAAAATGCTAGTATCTTAAAAAAAGTTTACATTAAATATGTCTCGCGATCTCACCAAATTTCTTATATCATAGTGAGGTATTGGAGGTATTTACATTCTGATTATTAAGAGAGTTGGCGATAGTAATACTGGATTGAACATTGGTGATTTGAACGAAGGAACGGGCAGAACAAAGATTAAGAACAAGGATAAAAATTAAAAATCAAGAATTGAAAAAAGAATAAAAAAAGAACAAAAAAAAACCATAAAATTTTACCAGTTCGGTTACAGAGTTCCGGTATTATAAGCTATACAAAATTTGGATACGGTTTCGATTTTGGTTCACAAAAAAAAGGGTTTCGAAACGGTTTTCGGTTCCGATTTCCGGTTCGGTCCGAGTCTCATAGATAGATATTTAAATTTACAATAATAATTTTCATTTGAGAATTTCAATTTAAATTGCATCTATCATGAGAAATATTTATTTTAAAAATATATAAAAGGCAAATAAATTGTCAATAAAAATTGATGTTATATATTTTTAAAATATTTTTCAATCACCATATCAATATTTAAAACACACATATGCATAATAACGTTTTTTGTAAATACAATAAAAGTTTATAAATCTATATTTTTTATTTAATTTTAAAATGTTAAATTTCATACAGACAAGATGTGTTACTGTCGATTTGATCGTGATTACAATCGCAATTCTATCCCAAAGAATACAATGGTCCATTTGAAAAAGAAATCGACGGGTGGGGAAATTTACGAACGCCAAAGCAAACATCTCCCGTAAAACGATTATCCCGTTGAGTCACGATCGCAAATAGCGACTCAAGAAGGGATACACCAACGGCGATTCTCTTCCTTTTTTTTCATTTGACGGTACGACCTCCCTGATAAAAGACCTTGGCCTTATAGGAAGTCGAGGAGGTTGTCCGAAAAGGTAAAAGGCGGTGGATCAAGCAGGAAGAAAAAGATCGGTACTGGGAGAGAGGAGAGATGAGCCGCGGCCGACTAAGACTTTTGACTTGAAACCACCTGGCAATCGGATACAGAGATTCTCACCGGCGAGAAGGCTTTCGAGTAGTTAAGTAAAAGAGCAACCTATAATTAACGAATTCGCGATATGTACATGCGAGTGAACGAACGTACCACCTCTGCGATGAAACTGTATTGCCTGTTACCACAATTTAATTCGAAACTTTTTTTTTCATCTCTTATTTTTCTTCTCTTTATTTCTCTCTCTCTCTCTCTCTCTCTCTTTCTCTTCGGGCATCTGTACGAAATATAATAATTTTTGACCTTATTTCAAATATTTTAGTATGAAATGTATACGAGAGACGTATTTAATTTATAATATGTAATAATTAAACACGTAAAATATTTTACTATTGTAACAATAGTAAAATAATAGTTAAACTGTTTATAGTGCTAATAATTATATGTCTTTTTTTAAACAATAAATAGACAAATGAAAGTAATTGAGAATTAGTGAACAAAAACTGCGTAAGAATTATATAAGCCAATAAACAATTTATGATGCAATTACATAATTAAATTCTGCCGTTTTGGCTCATTTTTTAACCACCTTCAGCAATATAATCTATTTAATACATTCATCAATGTTCTTATAGTATAGTTCCTGTTATAGTGTTAGGTGAATAAATAACTCTTCATATCGAAGTAATCCACACTAATTGAACAGCTAATTAGAATGCCCGAGTTTGAATTGCATCTAATGCCTCAAAATAGTAACGTAAGAATGAATTATTCAAAGAATTAAAATAAAATGTACAAAACTGTTTATAAAAAATTAAAAAAGATTTGTTAAGTGTTAACTGTTTAACTTTTTTAAATATTATTTTTATAAATATTAATTATATTTGTGTAATTATATAAACTATGTAATTCTTTGACGACGACTTATAATGTATCTGGTTAATGGTAGAAATTCTTTTTGAAAAAAATTCTTTTACAGAATTACATTTAAGATATTTCGGAATTATTGACTTCATTAAAGTCAACTTACTGCTTTCAATTTTAAAGCTTAAAATATATTATGAACAATTTATAGAGCATAAATCGGCTTTTAAAACATTTGCATTGTATTTTGCTTTTGTTAACTATATTTGAATAGTGAAGATTTATTATTGAATAAAATAATTAATTAAGGACAATTTGATGAAAATTATAAAAGGTTTATATTTTGTATCTGTAATTAATATAAATAAAAAATACAATATATTATCTCTCTTCTTGAAAAAAGTTTTAAATATATTTCTAATAATGTTAAAAGCTCAAGTTACCAACGCAAGAACAATTCTTATTAGCATCAATCAGTCCTTAGAGACAAAGGAAGTAAACATTCGTTCAAGCAATAGACTAAAATTTGCCGCAGAATGCATCCGTCTCTGCAATGAAACATGGAAATAAGCACGCGGCAGTGACAAATTGTTCGTCGTCAGAGCAGCGAGATGAGGCAACCTTAATCAAAACAGATGTGCACGCAAGACGAATTTCGAAGATAACGCAAGCAAGATGTATCGCTTCGAGCTATAAACAGGACATGTGCTACTAAAAAAGACTAATAAAAGAATATTCAGGAGGGACCTTGTTAATTTATCTGTGTGAATTTTCCAATACAATAGTACTTTGATTCGATTTAATGTGAACTGGCCTTAGACCAAACAATCGGGAAAATCAGATAATAGAAATTATATTTTGTTCTATAAAAAAAGCATTTATTATTTTAGATAGAAATTATTTTAATTATATTTTTAAATTCTATTGTATATAATTAACTCT
>NW_017305916.1:812217-812664 GCF_001594115.1 Trachymyrmex septentrionalis
ATTATATCAATATAATAAATAAAACATGATTAAAAATAAAAGTTATTTCTAAATTTATAGTCTCTTGTTAGAAAAAAACGGTTTTGCTAAAGTATCTAAAAATTTAGCTATTATATAAATAGATACACAGATTTAAAAATCATGAAATCATCTCGCATTATTATATTAGGTTGAGTAAAAAGTCATCGTATTTTTTAGCTCAAAGTTGTATATACAATATCTTCGTCAATAATGAATGAAATTCAAATTAAAAAAAAGGGTTTTAAAGCTTGAAATCTCTACTTTTAAAAGCTTATCACATTTTTTAAGTTTATATGAGTTTGATAATTTTTACATACCAAAAACTACGAGCTGAAAAAGACGAAAAATTTTCTTCTCACTTTGTGGATTTGTAACGTGTCCAAAACGAATTTGAGAAAATTTTCGATTACCTATCGTGAAAGCTTG
>NW_017305916.1:812764-828039 GCF_001594115.1 Trachymyrmex septentrionalis
CTTTAATTGCTCATAACTCCATTAAAAATTGTCGTATCGTATAATTTAAAAAAGAGATTTTTAAAGCTGAAACTTTACTCTATCAATATATATTTATATTGTTGGTAAGAAAGTAATTGCGGTTTTTACTGATAGATGTTTTTTAAAAAAACGCGATGACTTTTTACTTAACCTAATATCATCATCGCGTGGTTTATCGAAACCCCTGCACTTGCATCTTCGCTACGATCTATGACGAGACACCACTCCGACCTTTCTCTTGTTACACTGATCGGAGAAACGGACGCCGACGGATTATCAGATCTGGTTCGAATATCGGGCACTTTTGTTCTACACCTGCAGCGAAATCGAGATGTACCATATGCATACCGAACAATATCGTTCGTTTGGAAAATTAAAGGGGACGTACAACCACTGGCGCCGAGTACGTATAAAAATGTATTTAGATATACACTTATTTTTCTTATACATGGACATTCATACGTAGTTACATAAGTATAACATCCGTTTTGAATATTTACTTACATTTCTGAATGATTGCAATTATGTAGAATGAAAATTAAATTACTCATGACATTTAAATTAATAAATGACCAAACTAATAGAAATGGTTTTCAGTTTTAATGTTCTTTGTTGACAATTGTTATCAACTTTTTTTTATTGACAATTGTTTTAATCTCTTGGAAATATAATTATCATTAATACATATATTTGATAGATGTTGTGTGCTTGAAATCTAATATACGACTTTGCATGTATCAATAAGACATAGACTGTCAAATCTATCTGACAATAAATAATTCATAAGCTTACTTAACAAATAGGTACTATTACAGACTAATATTATCATAAAATATTAAAGTTTATATCAGTGTGGTTAACCAACACCTTAATGCATGATCCAAACCATCTAAACGAGAATTGCAGCTATTTACAGTGTATTCGTAATATACATAGTACATTGTATAGTTCGTGTACATAGCGAAATATTTTATAACGTTCATATTGTCACAATAAACACAACCGCTCGCGATTCAAGCAGTTCAGAGCGGTTATTTTAGCACTTCTGTTTGATTAATCAGCGTTCAATTGAATGTTAACGATTATAACAAGTACAAATTGTTAGTATAATTTGGAAAGAAAATATTCTTATTGCTCTTTTAGAATGAAAAAAGTAAAAAATTAAATTCTACTATTTTTTTGTGTAGTATAATAAAATAATAATAATTAAAAAGTAAATATTGTTATGTATATATTATTTATAATTAATTATATATTATTATTACTTTTAGTAATAATAAACTGTTATTAATACAGCTGAGAAATACAGTTCTCAATTATTATCGATCAGATTGCATAATACTTAATAAATTAATCTGCCATTAATAAAATTTGACTTTATGCACTTTGCTATTTTGCCCTCGATTTTGTCCACGCTCTTCTTACTATCGCTCGAATAAACAATTAATTAGTCTCTTCGCGTTTGTAGCGTAGGAAGCTAAGCTCTCTCGAAATCATCGAGCTTTCGATACGCATAATTTGACGAACAATAAATGTATACCGCACCTACGCCACTGTCGATGTACACGTACGTAGCTACAGTTCTCGTAGCTCGTCTCACGAGTCACTTTCGAAGGTATATACGAGCGAGCGGCGATGAATGGACCGGAACAGGTTCTGAATCTTATGCAATGATAAATGAGTGACCCCTACGGCATCGGCTTTACCTGCACACCTGGATAAGGGAGACTTGAACGCGGATGGGCGCACGTGGTCGTTCATGTGCGTGACGCTGCATCACTGAATGAATCACGCCGACGAGAATGAATCTCGACTGTTCAGCGCGATAATTATAAATCTGTAATTAATAATCGGTGCGTCGCCGTAAACCGGCTTATCGCTATATCCACGTTCCCAAGGAATCTCATCTTACTCGATTTTATCCGATATGTTCCTGTTTCGTCAAGTTAACGTTAGCTCTTAAACGGCAATCATTTCGAGTGCATGTGATCGTTGACACTTTCACTGTAATGACAGTAATTAATGTTTGACGAACAGATCTTTCCTTAATCATTCATGATAAAATATCGAAGCATTTTTTTATATGTGGTGTCTCTTGCCTTATCTTTTACACAAAAAGAATTTTTGCTCATCAGATAAACATTGTTGAAGTAAATTACATATTTATATAATTATATAAATATAATTACATTTGAGAAAATAATATAGTTACAAATAATTAATTTATTATTAACAAGTATTTTAATTATTATTTCTTGTTAATGTTTTCGAATTATTCTTTCGCCTCCTTTTTTAATTATCCAAAATAAAGTATCTACAGCATTTGCATAAATTTTCTTCATCTTTACATAAGGATTTTGATCACTAATTAAATTAATTATATGCCATTGTCAGAATAAATTATGTATTTATATAATTATATAAATACAATTAATATTTGTGAAAAAGTCTTTTTAAAAAAAGAATAAATATATACATTATAGGCAAGTATATTTCACTTATTATTTATTACATTAATAGTTTCAAGATATTTTTGCATCCCTCATGGGATACTTACAGATTAGTTAGAGGACACGTGTTTCATCATAATTGGCCAACAATATATGTCCAAATAATCTGCAATCATACATCATAAAGTTTGTTAAATATATACGAGAAGTTCGAAGTCGCTTTATTTGACACCACAATACATTTCAAAAATATTTCCATCGTTGCTAACTGTCGATATGTTCTTCAGACGTTATATTTTTATTTCTGTTCTCGTTGTTGGATCTTTTTTTTTCGGTATCGCACGTATGACGGGTTTCGCATTTCACAAAAACACGCACGTCTATTGCGTGTAGTATTTATAAAAAATATATACAGAATGTGAGAGAGAGAGAGAGAGAGAATAGTATTTCAAAAGAATGATAGGGACAGATCAGGACAAACATGCAGAAGGAAGAACAGAAACCCGTCGGTGTTAATTTTTCACATTGCGGTGTAACGGAGCAGCTAATAGCAGCTTTTCATTCCTTTCCTCTTTCGACTTTCTTCTTTTCCGCCGAACGATCTTCAACCTCGCTTAGGTTGCCAGGTGAATTATTCATGCGACGAATAATTAGATGCCTTTTACCGATGCGTGACGTGGAATCTGAATACAACATGCAACAGAATAGTGCAACCATATCAGCGGTTAATTCGCATTATGCCATTCACGATGGGCAATTTCGAGTAGACGAGATGCCCGGGTAGTTTCATTCAGTCTTAGTGTTCATGCCCTTCGTATCTTCGCGGATTATTGCGGCAACGCTAACCATGACTATTCCATTGCTGATATTCCGGTTGAAATGTTTCTATCAAAACATCATCATAATCTTATCTTCGGTCATGCGAATATACTCACGGGCCATATTAATTGATGAATATCTAATTATAATTAGATTCTCAACCAGAAGATAATTTACATAACGTATCAATCAAATATTTTATACCTTAAAATAACATCGTAGTAATTTTCACAAAATAATAAAGGATAAGCTTGAAATAGTAAACTTTTAAATACAATTAAAAGAAACGTGAATTTTTTAATTTAGCTATTACAACAATGTTTATTTTAAGTAATATGACTCCATTTTAATTCAAACTATTATCTATTTTTGGGGGAAAAAGAATTAAAATGTTTTTTAGTCAATTTGCGAACTTTTTTCATTAATTTGCGATATCGCGTCGGGTATCGATATTTACAAAAATAATTCTGAGCCAACAGTTCTAGTTGGGAATCGATAAAAACTGGATTGATTGATTAACAGTGCATACGTGTTGCGGCATCACTCGTTACGGGTGAGGCGGCCATAATTTTCAGGCCGGTAAATGGGACTCGCGAGGCCAAACTTCCTTCCGTTTCAAACGCCGGGCGCGGCGGTGTAACGAGCGATCAGCGATCGAGAGCTGTTCCAACGGGGTTAAACTTTCTTTCTCTTCTCACTAACCCCACCCCATACGGCCGATCTCCTCGTTCTTTTTTCGCCGCGCTTTAATTACATGTTAATGTCAGGATTATCAGCGTAGCCAAGCGACACGAAGTAGGAAAGTTCGTGCAGCAGGTTAAGCGTTTCTGAAGTAGTTAAACATTTTTCTAATCGACCTTAATAGAGTTCTTGCCAATCCTTTTAACTGCCGCGACTCTCCGCGGAATCCGCTATATTCGCATAAGAAGGGTCTCATAATTGCCTCTTTATTTCTTCATTAGCCGACCGCTCGACTGAACTTACTATCTACAAAAAATGGCGAATGGTCACCTCCTAACATTTATTACAAACTAAGCTTGGACGACTTTGCACGTCGAAGAAGAATTGAGTTATTTTTATTTTTAACTTCTAACGGTAAATATATTTTCTTGCCATATACTTTTTCTGCCACAAAACGAATTCCCTTTCATGTTAGTAACATCGTATGGCGCATCGTATGTATACATCACGGTATATATATATTAGTTTAGACGAGATGTCACAAGCAAAAAGCCCCGGAAACCTTGGGAAATAAATTACATTCTCGTTGAAGTAAATTAAAAATAAAAAATGCAAAGTATACAAGCCATCGACCTGATTAAATGTATCTCCTAAAGCATTACATTCGCAAAATAGTAACAAATAAGGCATTACATAGAATAGATATTAGATTTCTGTAAGATTTTTTTTAAGGGAGGATTCTTCATAGAAATTTAAGACAAAAACATAATTATATACATAAAAAATATAATTATTAAATTATTAAATGTAATTTTTAAAACTAAGCTGTTTCGGATATAATTTCGGGTATAAAGTTTTCATATAAATTTTCTTCTTGAATTTGTGTAAGGAATCACCCCTTAAAATCTTTTAGAATATTTAGTATCTTGTAGTATCTTGTAATGAAAATGACAGCTATTAAAAAGTAAAGTAATAAGATATAAATTACGCAAGATAGTGGCGAAAGAGTTATAATATCTTGTAATAAGAGTAGATTAATTTTAAAAAAGTAATAAAATACAAATTAAATACAAAACAAAAGTTAAAAAGAGTCGGAAATTCACAATCTCAAAAATCCCCAAAAATTTAACAATTAAAGTATGTTAAATAATCTCAATCAAAAAATTAGACACACAAATTAAATCAGTCTCAGATACACGTGATTAAATCTGTGAATTTTTTAATTTTAAATATTTTTTTAAAGATTCGACACTCTTTGAGAAATTCTTTTTGATTATTTAAATAGAATAAGAACTAATTTTCCTTCAAAATATTTCTTTAAACACATGGAAAGAATAGTTTTGCTGAAGCATTTAAAGCTATAACAGAGATCTAACAATAATTTTATTAGATTATTAAAATAATTACGTAGAATGCTACAAACATTGATAATTATTTTGATGTTTTAAACAAAATTATTTTCAAATCTGTATCTAGCTTAATTTTCGGATACTTCAGCAAAACCATTCCTTCCATACAGACATCCCAATGTTTCCATCGGTTTATATCATTACATCCTACATACTTGTATCATCTCAAGCGAACAATGTTGAAATTGAGCAGAATATCTCGCTTAATATACTAGGAAGAGAGAGAGAGAGAACGGATAATGATGGTATTATGGAAGAGAAGTGCAAGCTGGGTCTCGAAATATTCAAGCAAAGTATTTCAACCCGCATATCTGTGTCTGTCTACAGGTACACATCGCTCCCCACGTTCCACGAGTGCCTTGACTTGTTGACTCAAGTCAACCTTAAGGTCTATGAAATTATACGATGGCCGTCCCGTGGATGTCCCATGACTATTCACGAAACCTGCCGTCTGACAGGAGATAAAGCCGAAAAGAAATCTTCGTCCGAATGGGGAACTCACAAAAACGACACGGCGAGATAAACAATCGACGAAACGCGACATACATCCACGTATCGCACGGATTTATATCTCTGGAGGGAATCCCGAATCGGATGTGTTTTTGAGAACAAACTCCTGGAATGTTTTAGAATAAATTTTAATTGGACAAAATTAATATTGCAATAATTGTACGTGAAATATTGCAATATATCTGAGCTGGCCAACTTTCATGTCAAATTAAATATAAATGCGGAACATCATTTCTCGAGTACATCATCGTAAGTAATTAGCATTATAAAAACTTTATAATTTTGAAAAGAAAGAGAAGATTATAATTTTGTAAAATATTAAAAACTAGAAGAAATGAGAAAGGCTATTTAATATAAACACACAGCTTTGACAGCTTGTGTAGTTTCATTTAGCATGCTGCAATCGTGTTCTTAATGAGCACAGACGGCAGCCAACGCTCATAAGGATAATGACAACGTAATAAGAGTGAAATCCTTCATGCTCAAAAGTTTCGTCGAGCTCCTCTACGTATCGTGAATATCGAATTAACACCTAGTTAAGTTCCGAAAAACAGAGTCATTTACATGTTAATCGCGATCTATCTTTCGATGCGCGTACAATTTACGATGAGTATTAACAGTTACTGACGATGATGCCTTTCTTCGGATTTCTTGAAAATTTTATGAATTTGTATAAGTGGATGTGCAATAAATTCTTGTGTTTCTCAGTTATACCGAGTCTGAAAAAAAAACAGCCGTTACAAATTATTTCAACAAGCGAGAATTATCCTCGTTGCGGTTCGTGATATGTATGATCACAATCTTGTTATCATTCTACGAAAGAGAATGCCTCTAGTGCAAGTAAATTAACATTTTACGGTTTCTAATGAGGAGACTTTTATATCGTATGTTGAAGTCTCGCGAGTGCTCACGTGATGGAATACTCTTCGAAAGAGATGATACTAGTCGAATCTGAACAAATTCCTTGCACGTACAGTCCAGAGGTCACGATTGCTTGGCCCATTAAACCATATTCCTTAATGAAGGAGTCATTAACAAAGAGAAACAACTACGAAACTGTTCTTTGTTCGTGCATTGACGCGCTAAGCAGATAACAACGATTTTACTTATGTGTGTTATGTGCATCGCATTATCACGCACTTTTCACATGGTGTTGAAAATAATATAATTTATATTACAAGTAAAATTATATAACAGCAATTTAGCTTAATATTCTCATTAGATGTATATATATATATATATATATGATAACAGCAATTAACATTCTCATTCGATAGCGTTGGAAAATAATTACGAACCAGAATACCTTTTCATTTAGAAATGTAGAAAAAGATTATTATTAATAATAAATTAATAAATAATAAAATATTATATAATGAGTGTGCAAAATGTAAATGATAATAAATAATTAAAAATATTTCCACTGTTGCATATGGATTCTTCTATATAAGCTTACACTTATTCTAGATACACTTTCATAGTCCATTAAAATTGTAATTAATAAAATAAAACTAATAATAATAAAACGGAGAGAGAGAATTCTTAATGGCTGATATCGCTTAAACACAGTAATAGCAGCTGGAATTACATAAATAAACTCATCGCCCACGTTTCCTGTATAAATTACATAATTTTCACGCCGTTGAAAAATAGTGTCGTCTCTATTAAACCATTATGAATATTGAATAAAAATCCGGCGAGCAAAAGATTAGGCAACCACCGCGCGGAATTCTTTCCATTACAATGAGCCGAGTAAACAATGTAAGCGAAGACTTTATGAATATTCACCCGGCGTTATACGCACTCTTCCTCGAAGTTGTACCGTAAAATTTCCGCTAACGTGATTCTAGCATTTCCATTCTACCGTTGTGCTGCCGCCTCAGCGGGAAAACGTATTCTTTTCGTCGGAAAAGACTTGCGGACAAAGAGAGGGGAGGAATATAGTAATTTCAATAACATCGATGTGCAAGATTGTTATGAATTTTCATTGAATACTCCAAGGGATTCCGTTTCAATAACTACTCGCGTTTGTATCACGCGGAAAATTACAAATTGCAATGAACGTCGACATTCTACCATTAAAGCTTGAGATTCAGAATTCTTGATTGAACACGTGGAAAAGTGGCGGAAAATTTTCATTCAAATGAAGCAGTATCTCTTTTATTTTTTTTATTTTTTTCTAGAAGCTCTCCATAAAACGTCAAGTTCCTCAAAGCATGATTCCTATTTAGTGCCAATATATATTGCGAAAATTCCATCGATACATCTAGGAAAAGATATAAAGAAACGGGTGCAATACAGTTTCGCTAATCCGCGCGGAACAATATCATTACAGATTTTCATTAATTTTGGCTTTAATGCACTACATATACCGGGGCCATTATTTTCATGACAGTGTAATGGTATGTGTTATATAATAATGTTAATTATGCTTACATTATAGCTATAGTATAGTCATCTAATTTTTAATCTTTCATTTATGTAGAGAAAATTAACTTTTCCTATAAAATACGAAAATAAAAATGTAAAGCTGATGTAATAACGCGATAGACGCTAATATATGCATTAATCTGTTACTTTTAATATTATTATTACATTATATATACCGTTTTGAAATTTAACACAACGCGACGGATTCATTTTAATCATATTTTTTAATCCAGTAAACAATTAAGCGATTAAAAATGCAATAAGTTGAACTTATTATTTTAAACTATCAGAAACGCTTTTATTCATTTCGATTCACGTTTAGATTTTTTTGTATGATTTTTTTTTTATATGATGAATATATTGTATATACAATATATATACGACTTCTATAATATTTACTAACATTGAATTGTTCAAGAAATTGGAACGAACGTTGTAATCTTACATTTCGATTTGAATTTGTCGCATTTACGTATTACGATTCATTATTATGATTGTTCGTTGCTTTATTGTGATGGTTCAATCACCCACCTCTCGTAACGGCAGCAACAGCAGCAGCAGTCACGACATGTAATAACTCAAAGTGCATTACACCTTGGGACGCGCAATTACGGGCAATTACTCCTTGAAGTAACCAGGCAAGCTGCCACCAAACATTACCGGATGCAAGTACCGGGGGTTGAACTCTCAACCATCGACATCTATGGCAGTTGTCGTGCGCCAACATTTAGTCAGACGTAGACCGAAAGAAACTCATTCATTACACAAACAGGAACGGCGTGCGTAGTCGTGAAATTTGATTTCATTGGAGAAATTTCAATGGAAAGAGTTTTACTGAAGAGTATCAAAAAATTTAGCTAAATTTAGATCTAAAAATAATTTTTGGACTATCAAAATAATTATGAAGAACGCTCAAATTGATTGCTAAAGTGTCAAAATTTTTCACAGCATTGCTTACTACTATATTATTCTCAAAGATCTATAATTTCTATTTATAATCGCTTATCAAGTTTGAGTTTCTCTCCAACATAATTTTAATAATTCAACAAAATTATTTTTAATATTAAATATAGTATCTTTTAAGACCGTAATGTGAATACACAATTAATAAAAAATAAAAAACCCAAAGAGCCAAGCTAGATCTTTAATAATTCCGTATAAATTTATAAAACAAAAATTACCTCCAGATTTGTATCTAGCTAAATTTTTAAATACTTCAGTAAAATCGTTTTTCCTGTGCAGTGAATTATTATATCTCACTTGATAAGCTTATTTCCAATACTGTTCCAATACTGACACGAGAAAATGCTGTGTACTGACATTTCTCCATTGCTCGAAAATAAAAATTTTTATATGTTTATTGCATCGAAATATATATTCGTCGAAATTACTTGAATTTCACTTATTTGATCAGATTGATTTATAATAAAAATGCAAAGTCTCTAAAAATAATTCAAAGCAAACCTTAAAAGTAATGAATTAAATTATGATGTCATTTTTGTTCTTATACCCTCCTCCCCCTCCCTCCCTCCCGTGAAATGGGCGCGAGCAAGGGATCTTACATGAATTTTTTTCGGCAATAATCTCTCATTCAGTTCGCCCCTACATAGATGACAGCTCGTCGGTCGACACCGGGCGCTCGTCGGGGGATACAGACAGTACGAGACGATAGATACTTTATACTAGTTTTTCCAAGCCGATCCTCTGATCCGTGGCATTATTATGTTTTCTTGGTACGGGTAATTAGGGTGGACATTGAGCGCATACCGGGTGACCGCGGCACGAGGAAATTGCCCGAGTTTATGGTGAACGCGATCGACAACGTTGCCAATGGCGCGAGACTTTCGTGGAGAATTGCGCGTAGAGGCGTATCGAGAAAATACACAGCGCAGCTCAGCGCGCATCAATCTTTCAAGACGGATTCTTTGACGATATTGGAGTTGATTTTTCTGTAACGAAAGCATACATGGAAGCATCAATCATTTTTGAATTATTAGCATCGAGACGCGAGCGAGCTTTCACGAATTAAGCTCCTTTCAAGCGCTCTTATAATTTATAAGCATTTATTTGAAATCATCATTCTCATCATTCTAAATTGAATATATTGCATAAATAAATAATCTCAAAAAATATAAATAATCTTACAATTTTTATTTATACAATTTATTATTTTTCAATTATCGTTTTAGATATAATATTGTATATAAGAAGATTGGTACCCGTCCGAAAATAGAATTAAATATTTTTAAAGATATTGTTTAATTCATTGTTTAAATCAGTATAAAGTGAAATCCTATACACAGATTATTCTAGCAATATTGCAGCAATATTTCAAACGTCACCGTAATATTGCTGTAAGCTTTTGTGTTCTATACAGGATTTGTCGTATTACGACGCATTGTTAAGCGATGACGTTTATCTCGTTTTCAAGAAATGAGATAAACTCGAGAGGAGGATAATAAACAAAGGGCAGATAACTGAATCACTGTTATTTTACTGAAACTCTCCGTTACCACGGATTCATTCGCCATTGCGACCGTTGCGTCCAGTGGCTATAAGTAATTTATCACGCAATCACGACTGCGTGTCGCCGCTGTGATCGAAACGTTATTTATCTTAATGTTTTCCGTTATTTATGTATCTACGGTTGGCGCGGCGTCGCGCGTCGCATCGGTGGCGTAATTACTGTTGCGTTGGATTAAACACAAGGGAAATTGTGAAGCCCCTTTGATACGCTATGCTATTTCCCAGTGCCGATGCACTTTGCACGCGTTGTGTAAATGCGTACCCACGGCGAGATTGAAAGCCTTAAGGCTAGTAGAATTATTTGCGAGTCGCGCTTCTTTCACTTTTCTGCCATAGGCATTTCCGTAGATTTTTGTGGCCATTATAATGTAAGACAGAGTCTCTCTTTTTGTAAAGTTCCATTAGCTCCTTCATGCCACTCTCTCAGTATGGCATATCCGAATTTCCTTTTATTTTATAACTTCTTTATTAATAACCATATATATTGTATATTTGAATTTAATGTTATTAATATTAACTTAATTATATTTTATTATTAATTATATTTCTTAATGTTTAACGTTTTGACAAAAAAAAAAACGTTTAAACAAAAACAAAAATTATTATACGTTTATTTTTATGCAATCTTACATTATACTTAGTGTATTGCATTATCATTATATGTGACAAAACAAAGTGCAATTGAAGAGTTGAATATGTATGTTTTGCAGACGAATGCGAAGAATTATTATATTTAGAAATTGTTACAAGAAAATGTGATATCCTTTTCCATATATCATACATTTTTAATGTATCATGTTAGACAGCGCTCTTCTCCAGAAAACAAAAGTTAATTTTGTCTGCAATCCACGTGTAACGCAGTTGGTTCTTTTCTCCAATGGTCGCGCGAATGCGATATGTAGGTAATAACTGACGACGTGAATCCATCCGTTCGCATTTCCGACCAGCAACTTCATCGAGCACGACAGCAATGTATCCACTTTGAAACTACGAGAGAGAGAGAGAGAGAGGGGGGGAGGAGGGAGGGAGGGAGAGAAGGAAGGAAGAGATACGAACGGTATTAGAGCAGCTGTGTTTGGCCGCATATGCGACGTCCAATAAACTGAGGCGGTTCTCATATCGAAGTGCCGGCATGGCAGCCGGAAGTTGCGCGAAACGCCGGCGTCAGCGGGATGTAATTTAACAATGACAACGACAAGTGCAACGTCGTCTTTATTTCGATTTTACCAGAAAAGGAAAGAGGGAAAACTGAGAGACGGGCCTACCGCCAATTCGAGTTATCTTGGAGTCAATATGTGACAAATGACAACATGCTGCAGCATGCTATGATCGATTATTGGCAGGCTCGCGAGTGTCGAGCGAGTGCCGGATCGAGTTCCGTTCACCATGTTCTCGCGATGGTCCTCGTCGACGTTGAGAGATTTATCATTCTCTAACTGATGATCGAAACGAGCGTGACGTTCGGTAGTTCACATAGTTTTCCCCGGGGTGATGGATCGCCGTTCTAAGATTGTGGCTTCCGTCATTGCTGCCTATTTTGGTACTTACGGCATCATATTTCTTGTTGTTGAATAATCGGAGTTGCTATTATCAAGCGCGCTCTCGTATCAGATTATTTGTTACTTTGATATTGGAAAAGTTTCGCGATACCCGCGCTTGCCGTTTGCTAATATACACAGGATCTAATAACATATTAAAGCATTCATTCATAATGAAAATATTTTCTAATTTATTTTTCACCAAACCTACTCCTCTCTCTTGATTATTTGCATATCGCATTGCATTAACGCTACTGGATTTTATTACGACGTATCTATAATGTATACATATTCCGGAAATATTACGGGATGTTTTTCCATTAAAATCAAACAAGAGAAACAATACGCGGACAATGAAAACCACCGAAATGCTCACAGATGAATAAATTAAATGCGATTTTATTTACCTACGAAAAATATGATTGAAGAAATATTTGCTGACTCTCCATCAAGTTCCAACAAATAACATTAACGACTTTATATAATTCATTAATTACTTGCTATATTTCTACAGATCAGTAAATAAAATGTACAAGATTTATATGGCAAAGAACGTACACGTAACAAAACTGACGCACATACGGGATTGCGTTTTTTACGCTATGCGGTCTGACGAACGATTTTCATCGAGATGGCAGACTGCAAGCGCTCGCAACTAAAGATCGCTTATGATTCTCCTCCGTCATGGCGCAAGATGAGCCAGACGTTTTGGCACAACTCAGTAATGGCATTGTATCAATACTATTCCACTTGCCAAGAGACTCCATGCGCGAGATATCAAGGACCTGGTACGAGGTCATGTCGACGGAGGGCGCGGAATTTTCTAAGAGGGATGATATATAGAGCCAGTCAAGCTTGAATGTCCGTGTAAAATCTATTCGGTATAAGATGAGTGGGTTGAAAAAAAGAATCACTTAGATGATCTGAAAGTAAGAAAAAGAAGGATAAAGAGAGAAAGGTAGAAGTGATTGGAGAACGTCGATCTTATCCACGGCAGTAATAAGTGACATAATGAATACAAGAATGTGAAAAGCAAATAATGGCAATTTGAGGGAAATCTTAAATAATTCTTATTAATAGAAAAAATTAAAGTGACAATTCTCTTTTGTGATAACTTACAAATGCATGTATAATAATTTATATGGTTAAGTATTATACATAAATTTCTACGAAGAAAGATATTTATTTTTTCCCTTCTCTCTTCCTTTTTTTTGTCTGCGTTTTATAAATTCAAACTATTTAAAAAATTTTACAATTCAACATTGTCTGAATGAACTATAGTATTATAATATATGCTATGTATAATTTCAAACTATTGTAATCCTCAATCAACAGTTATATAAAGTAAAATCTTCATATATACAAATATTCTTTTAATTTAATTAATTAATTAATTAGTTAAAATTTTAATTGCTAATTTTAATATTAATTTAACACTTCCTTTCTTCCATTTCCTACCATTTATATATAAACCGAGAACTTTAAATTGATTTTATATGATATATTATGAATTGTGGCGAGATCTGTCACCTTTAAAGACTTTTATTAAAAAACATATTTTATTGAAAAATATGTAAAAAATTTAATTAGAATTACATTATACTACAAAATAACAATGGGACCGCAAGGAACCATTTACAAAAATCTTTACAAAAATAAAGGGTTAAGCATTTTAATATTTATACTCTTTCCCACATGCGCTGAAATTAACAAATTAAGAATAATAATAATAAGGTATTTATTATTTTATTTCTAGCGACATATTACTTTGATTTAATTATTCTTTTTTGAAAAATTGAAGTTCTCTGTCATGTCTAATTAAACAATGCGAAAGTTGTGATGTTGTATAGAAGGTTGTATGTGCGATTGGTCACTTTTTTTATCGGAAGGTCGACTCCCAAAGAGAAAGGGAATGAGTCCCGAGACCGCTAAAGTGACGCGAGATAATAGATGTAAGGCAGGAAAAAGCCGAACAAGGATGGAAATCTGGCCAGACGGCCGCGACTGGAGGGAATCCAGGAAAATCCGTCCACTCACTGACGATGCGATTAATCAAAGCCGCGTGGCGAAAACGAACGCCGCATAAATTCAAACGTTTTTACTTCAAAGGTAAGTGAAGGATGTAATTAAATCGGGCGAAATGCTCTTTAAGTATTTCAAATGTGCGTGCATGTATGTATACGTGTATTTTAATATTTTTAATACGATAAATAATGGAAAAATTGAATTTAATATTCTTTGCAAGAATAATAATAAATAAATAATTATATTTCACTTATTTTAAAACATATAATATATAGGTAAAAACACATCATTATTTTGATTACTATTAAAATATTGAATATAGATAGATGGATTTTATCAATATTATTATATTATGAATAGATTTTCTTCTTTATTATTTTTTTTTAAATAGCACTGTTTTTTAACCGGATAAAAAAATAGTATTCATAATTAATCGACTGTGATTTGATAGAAACTGCGCTTCACTCATCGTGCGTTAACCCTGGCCCTATAGTTACGCAAGAGACGATCTATAGATCTCTCGATCAGAAACAATGGTCCTTAAGATAGACTGCTCTCACGACACATGGGAAGAAGTATCGCTTGAGACTCACGATCTTCTCAAATATAATTATACCTATACAGGATTATAAAACTTATAGACACTTATATGCACTTGTAACGATCGATGAAGATAAAACGCCTAATGCACATTTATTATACTGTTAAGTGTATATTATGTACAAATGATGTATTTGAGCGCAATTTGCAAAATAAATAATTTAATTTGCCGTTATAAGTTACATTATTCTTAAAGATATCCGAAAAATATGTAGAATTTTTAATAATTAATATTTTCGTAAAATATGATATTTTTATATATAATA
>NW_017305916.1:828071-828935 GCF_001594115.1 Trachymyrmex septentrionalis
ATATATGATATAAATTATATAGTATACTATATATTATATAATTTGATTTCACAAAACTGTGTATAAAAAATTATTTATTTATACGATTCAATTTAAATATATAATATTATTTAAATTAAATCTTCGGAATGAATATTTTTTTTTATTCACAGTCTGATTCTGAACATTTCGAGCGAAGGTAAGAAAAATCGTGACGGATAGAGATGCTAATAGCTTTTAACGTGTTAAAACCATATTTCCATCACCATAGCGCTCACCTGGCTTGATCTCGCGTGGGTAAGCTTGCGCCCACGATCCATCCACGATGAGCATCAGCAGCAGCAGCAGCAGCAGCAGCAGTGGCAACACGAGGACCACCGAGATCCTAGCGGTGCACACCAAGGTCATCCTCTTGGTCCTGGCGCCAACCGAGCTCTGTTCCCCGGTACTGAGGGGTATACTCCAGGCACTGATCGTCGCCGAGGTAAGGCCCTACGGCCCCGAAGGGGGATCGAAACAATCGATAAATCAGAACCCGATATCGGGCCGTGAGAGAGACGAGTGATGACCTTCCAGATCCAGGAGGTCACGCGCTGGTTGCACCGCGCCGCTGCCTGCGACCTCGGAACCTCTCTAAAGTCGGCGGCGGCTTCGACGCCAGGCCAGGCGAGATTTGAAGTGTATGTGTACCGAGTACTCACGGCCGCTAGTGTCTGCGGCGAGCGAGGCGGGCGAGTAAGTGAAGATCGAGTGAGTGAGGATGGACTGACAGACGTGCGGGCGTACGCACGAGTCAATGAAGTGAGTGGTACTTACCCGTAGGAGCCCTCACCTTACCCAACTCGGACCACCTCGCCTCTTCACCCCCCCCCCCCCCCCCACCCC
>NW_017305916.1:829035-841029 GCF_001594115.1 Trachymyrmex septentrionalis
TCTCGCACGCACGCCTCTCTTTTACCTCTCGCTTGGCTCTCTTTTCCATCGTCTTCCTCCTCTTCTTCCGTACTGTCTTCTTCTTCTTCTTCTTCTTCTTCCTCATCTTTCTCCTACTACCAGCCTCGTCTCCTTCCCCTCTTTCTTCTCCTGCTCTTTCTTCACCATCTTTTCCTTCTGCGTCTCTTGTTCCTTGCCTCGTTTACTTCCCTCTTCTTTTTTTACCTTATATTCGACTTACACAACTGTTAATTAGCGAGTACTTATAAAAGATTCAGTTTTCAATGATAAAATAATCTATATAACTGAATAATATACATATTTTAAACAGTTTTGAGTGATACAAATTAACACGTTTTAGTTCCAGGTGGAAAAATTAATTGACGTATAAAGAATTATAGAAATTATATTCATATGAAATTCTCATAGAGAATTACTTTTCTCTTTAAAGTTTTATGTTGTTTAATAGCAAATAGATTGTTTATTATTTATTATGTAATTGAGTTGTTCATTCTTTCTTTTATTCTCGTATAATTTTCTTTGTACCACGTAGATTGCTCTACCACCGGCACTTCTCCTTAAAAGTGCAACAGAAAGATTTCAAATCTCGAAAGCTTCTGTACAGCGTCGCCTGTTGTGACGGTTACTTTTATCACGATTAAAGGGTTCTACAAGTAATTGGCAAATTTTCTCTTAACGACAAGTGCAATTTTACAGTGCACAATTTTATTATTTTCTGTAAAAAATAGCTTAATTTGTAAATACCAAATACAGTGTTATAAGTAAGGATTATGATTTTATTCTATTTATTTAGCATAGAAAAATATTATGCTTGAAATTAACACGTGTAATACTGGATCTTCCCCTATATTTCTTAATTGAAACGAATTCTTAATCATGAAGTATTCATTAAAATGTAAACTGCATGTTATATGTTTTTCAAATGAAAATTACCAAATAAATTTAATACTTTCTTAATCACTTTTCTCATTTCTTCAGATTCATTTGGTGTATTTTTATCAAAAATTATACTTAAATGTGAAGTATAACAAGTTTACACAAATATGGAGAAATATGCAAATTTCTATACATAAAACATATATTATTTTATATTAATTATTACGAAAGATAGAGGATAGCTAAGTAATAAAAAAAGTTAACACCTTACGGTGAATTTTCGTGGAAAATATCTCTCCTCGGAAAGAACCAGTTAATTATGATTCGAGGAAATTGAAAGGCGACGAATACGCGAGTATTTTTGACACTCTGGCATTCCCTCGCACACTGGCCTTTTGTTCCGGCTCCTTCACTTACCTACCTCCGTCGTGTTGTTTCGCCGCACTGTGTGTTTCCCACACGCTTAAACTTTGCACCTTCATTTATCCAGTATCTTTCTCCGTGCGGAATAGCGCCGGTAATCCCTCGCGTGCAAACATCTCCAAGATCGTGGTCCATTCGTGCCGCGATGTTTCGCTCGCTCGCTCGCTCGCTCGCGCGCGCGCACGTAATTATGACACGCGGTAATTTTATTCTGGCGCTACCTAAATAACTTCGTTACTCTCTCGGACGAAAACAACCTGGAGGAGTTATTTCATCCCCTCGTACGATCTCCACCGCCTCCTTCTCGTACTTCATCCCGCAGCGTCGTGTAGCCGATTCTCTTCCGTGAAGTTATTGAAATTTTACTGCGAAGGTACGAGAAAGGAAAACTCTTTCCCTCCTTCGGTTCTCTACCTCTGCTCCTGCTTTCCTTCGCTTTGTCTTTTCACGACAATCACGACGCGAACGCAAACCAAGATGCAGCCTTCATCACTTATTTCCCGCGTTTCTTCCCATTTCTCTGCAATGTAGTCGGTGCTATGCTCGCAAAGCCGGCTGTTCTTTCTATGCAAGGATCTCGGACTCATTTCCCACTACTTAATTTGTATAAGCATTCCTTCTTCTCTCGCTGAACATGACGCGATATTTCTTCCTCGCAATTACGCCATTGTAGCAATTAAAACTATTAGGATTGTGTAAGAACGTGGAACGTTTGTTCTCTAATACCAAAAGAGATGAAATAATTGAAACTATTTAAATATAATAATATAATAATTTTCCAAATAAGTAAAATAAATAAAATTAATATTAATATATTGTAATATATTGTATATAACATGATATCATATATTATATTATATTTAATAACATTAATATACATTATATTAAAAGTAATGCACGCCAATAAAGGATAAAAATGTAATACACAGAATAATTTTTGTTTCACTTATCACTTAATTGACTGTAATCATATCGCATACCCGGAAGAAAAATAACACAAGTAAAAATTTCTCGTTTTATCTCTCCGAATACACACATCGGTTTTCAATCAGAAAAAATGATATCAATTGAATAGAAAAGAAAAAAATTGAAAAATAATACAATGCAATAATAGTTTTTACAGGTCTAATATAACAAAATTGATATATCTACGCTACTTGTAGACTTGACACTTAAAACAAACAATTTGTGATAACAGTTTTAATTAATTTATGTTTAATACTACTGTAATTAATTTTTAAATACGCAATTTTCTTCTCTCTTTCCTGAACAATTTTATATTTTTAACTTGTATCATTATTCTTGCAGGGATGTAATATATGTTGATTATATTTTTTGGAAATTTTGCTGTAATAGATGTCGCAATACAGACTTTAGCTTCCGTTCGACTGTAAGTGTATTCGACTTTTCCTTTTTAGCTGCAATACGACAAACTACATTGCGTTGTAAAGGCCGTACTGTCAGCCGTAAAACCTTTCGCGAGGCATTCGCGAAATATTGATTCTCGTTGAAAGCAGTTTGGACGCAGCTGAGACCATCGCGGTGCGGATATACTTTTTCGATGAACGGCAGTACGCATTTTCACAAATTTTCGATAATGGATGGTACAATGCGTCGAAATGCCGCGCCACTGCCTTTTCCTCGCGCGTCAGGAAAAGCTATTGTGCGGATATTGTGAATAAAATGCATTAACTAGAATCGGTTCTGTGTGGCTTTTCGGTTACTCGCTGAACCAAAACAGATCACTGCTAGCAGAGCAAATCGGTAGAAACAGGCAACTGGTGGTTGACGGTTGAAGATAGAAATATAAATGGCGCCTAAAAAGAAATTATAATTATTAGCAAAAATATTTGCTTTTTTTAACATTGCAACTCAAATAATGTATTGTTAAACACTAGAAAGTTATAACTAATTGTTCTTTATTTAGAACAATTATTTAATTTTTTTATTTACGCTCAACTGTAGAGAAGAAACTCTCTTTCGTAATTATTTGAAGTATATAAAGTTAATTAGATTTATTTGATATCATTTTATTTTATGATTAATAAATTATTTGTTTGTTTGAAATTTGCCATCCTAAAGAAGAATTGAAAAATGTATTTACTTTACGAAAAAAGAAATTGTCATGAAAGCTTCGACATTATTCGCTCTGTTTTAGTTGGAAGAAACTTATTCCATGAAAATTGTAGCAAAGAACGATCGCTTTCGCAGATGGGCAAATATTACATGAGTCGCGAAGTACGAACAAATGTGAAGCAAGTACTCGCAATTGGAATGACCAATGAAAGAGGCTGAGACCACGGCGCAAGAGGAAAGCGTACTGTGGACAAGTCTATCCATCTTACTCGACAAATCTGGGGAAGAGGAGTCTCGAACGCACGAGGCCTCTCATGGGGCTTAATAACAGAAAGAAAAAAAAGATACCTCACCTGTAGACTTGGAATTCACGAGATGCTGAGCGATCGCGCGACAACAGCGAAACAGAGTGGTTTTATACAAGAACGAGAATGTCACGATATTGCTCTCCCTTGTTTCAGATTTTACATTACGCTACATTGACATTGATCAGCAAACAATATAAACAAAATGGTAACATTATTAGTAGATTTATGTATTATAAAATTTGACAATATTTATATTTATATGTATTATAATATTAATATAATTTTTTATAATTTAATATAATATACGTACATAAAATTTAATATAATATATCAATTTTGGAAGAATTTTAGAATGAAATTTATGTACGTTTGCATTATTTTCTTTATGCATTTATTTTTTTATATACTTATTATGGATTCATATCTATTTTGTTTTTATGATTATTATAAATTTATACAATACATAAGTATTACAAATTCAACATTTCCGAAAATTTCTGTTCAACATAAATGAATATTGTTAAGCTTGTTCGCACTATTTTACATCGATTTACAGTCGCATCTATTTAGGAGACTAATTGTGATGTCGGGACGAGAATGAAGAGATCATTACGTCGTACATCATCCATTTATGGCCGCGTAGCCATCTGGTCGCTCAGCTTTGCATAGAAGATAGAGCCGTTTCAAACGAAAGCCGACCTCCCGTGAGTATCGAGTATTTTGTAATGAGATGGAGGTTCATCGGGCTTCGATCGAGACTATGATTAACTTCCCTTTCTCTACCACATTCTCTTCAGCATCCTATTCTTCTTCGTTGTCTTTCTTCAGTTTCCCAGGTTGCTTTCAAAGTCTTTTTGTAAGTCTTCTTGAAACATTATTCTCATGAAATTAAACTGGCTGAGACATTCAGTTTTTTTTAATAAACTTTTATTTTACATTACTGTATAATCGTTTTTTAAAGACACCTCGACGATCAAAAACAATCATTTTATTTTTTGTTTTACATTGTGGGGTTTTATTTATATAATGTTTTCTTTTTTGAAAAGATTATATCCAAGAAGTTATATTATAAAGATGATCTCTTTTTCTCTCCCTTTCTCTCCCCCCCCCCTCTCTCTCTCTCCTATTTACTCATAATTACGTCTCATTCCTTAATGCAAATTAAATTTAAGAAAATTACTGTTTTATAGAAATTTATTAGATTTAAATTCTCGGTTGTTAAAAAACTTCGGAAATCGATTCTTGTCGATCAAACAAGAAATGCAGACTTTCTGTAATTGGTTCCGTTCGATGTTCCGGGTCGTTGTTTTCGAAATGTCAAAGATACGAATAACTTTCGCAATCTCGTAGTCTTCCGCCGAAGTAGGTGTCCATTGATCCATGCATGCGGCGCCGAACGAGAATTCATTGACTCGATGAAGAACTTCAGCGAGAGAACAGTGCTCCACGACGGAACGGGGTTCTGGGTTTCCAATTCTCGATTGGAAACTTCCCACACTTCTCGCAATAGTTGGAAGTCGACCCAACGATTTTATGCGCTTTTGAATAGCATTCTGTTTTATTCTCTGTGTCAACGCAAAAGCATTATATAACGCAAATCGCTTCCGAAGGTAATTATGCTGATGTTAAATAAAAGGGATGGCTGCTGAAGAAATTGCACATCAAACAGAAATCGATGTGACGAGAAAAACATTGCGGTATATCTTACACTTTTAATTGAAATCATTATTATTAACAATATATTGTATATTATTTATTGTTTTTCGATTTATTGACATTTGAGAACATTATGAACTTGTTCACAATTTTCTGAAAAAAGTAAATAAAAATCAAACAAATATTAAGCAGAATAAACACGTTAAAAAAAATAAAAAATAATTTTTTAAAATACGTCATTACTAGAAAAAGAGTATTTCTAAAAATAATTAAGATTTTATAACGCTATTTTATTACGGGTTTTCTATGAAATTGCATAATTAAAATTTTGTGAAGAATAGTTAGCAAAAAAGAAAGAAAATAATATCCGTTTTACAATATTTGAACTTTTTCATCGCTGGAGCGATAAAAACACTGCAGGTGATTTTCAAGTTTATTTAAGATAATCAATTAGACTCACAATTTTATCAGTTAACTAAAAATTACTTTTTTGCGTTAATAATATAGCACAAATGCGATATCTATTATATATTATATAATATATTACAATAATGTACCCTCTTATAGAAGTAGATTACGGCCATCATATATTGATAATTAATATAATGTATGATATAATTATTATTATATAAATCGAAAGATTTTAATGTGTTTTCGTATTTTAATCAATATTAAATTATTATATAATACATTATAAGACAAATTATACATGTAAGATGGCAAAATGTGCATAAAAAGGAGATTTTATCTATATCATGAAATGCATTGCAACACACACAATTGCCAGTACATTGAAGAAATAGCTGGATCATTTAAGAGTAGAGACTCATCATCGAAAGTTTATAAATTTTAGAGTTCTCACAATAATTAATATTTTTTTCCATATTATTACTATATATACATTAAAAGTATCAAGTTATTGTCACTATATATATTAATAATATTATACATGTTTTTAAATGTATAAAATTAACAATTATTGTTGTTGTTGTGTCAAAATCAATGCAAGGGCCAAGATAGCGTTTTCTTTGGCTAACGCGAATGTGCAGAGCACGCACTTGCAAGTGCGTTAATTTCCGTGAATCCACCAGCGCCAGGAAACGATTTCTTGCCGCGATACGACATCGGATAACAGGTGGAGAGGCACGGGGAATCCTGTCGTCGGTGATGATCACCGACGACAACGCGGCAGGCGGTCGGCTTCTTTCGTACAACTTCTTCGAGGGCGACTCTAGATCCATGTTTCATGAGTTACCTCGCGCACGTCGGAAAGGGTTAAGGCCACCGCGAGTGCCGCGAAAGTCGCGATCTACACGGTCTCCCAAGACTTCCCCTTTCGCAGGGGAAAACTGAAAATCTCGCGAAGTTCTCGGAGATGTCGCAATGTTCCATTTCTAAATGTCTGTACGAGTCATGAGAAGAAAATAAGGTTTATCGGTGAAGTCTTTTTATTCGACAGTCATTTTTGTGATGCCAAGTTTATTTTTAATAAATATTTATATTGCTACGTAATTCTTTTAAGAAAAAAATTTGTTATAATTATTTACTTTTTCATGTTCTTTAAACATAATATTTATATTGTTTTTTATATACATCCGTTATGTTATATATATCCATATATACATTATTTATATCTATATTTCTAGATCAAAAAGACTAAAAGCGCTTTGTCTTTCTTTTAAAATTAAAAGTTTCTACAATTTTAACTAATTTTTTTTTTTAATTAATAAAAAATTGCTGCTGAGAATTATATTAATCTTGCCTGAAAGTTTAATTAAAGATACGTTTAATTAAAAATGTTAATAATTATCGGAAATTAAATTTATTTTAAAGGAATCAATTTCTTGCAGGTGATCAATACAAAAATTTCTACAAATCTCTTTTTTTCTATTGGTTACTTGCAAGAAAATTAATTCGTTTAAGATAAATTTAATTTCAGCAATTATTAATGCAAAATATCTTTATAATAGTTCAATTTTTAAACAAGAGTGATTTTAAAAAATATTTCATTTAAATGTCATTTAAATGTCACAATTATACATATAGGATATATAGAAATTGAAAATTCCTGCAATTTTCTTATATCTTCTTCAGTATGTACGTATGAATGTGTAATATAGCGAAATGTGATGGTGGGTGCAGTATGTCTAAATTACACACCTCTAATATCTACCTGACCCCATTTAGAGAATTTATCATGACGAAATATGGCAAAGTTTAACAGTGCCATGTGACGCTGCGGGATAATAAAGATTAAGGATATCACACACCGGGACACACCAGCGTTGCTTCATTGCGTACACGATCTCAAAGACGATGAACTTCAAAGGAATTTCAAATTACAGCGAAAGAAGGTCAAAGGTGCTCGTCCGCGACGAAAGAAATTCGTATTTAAGCTTTCACGAATTGGGTCGCGGCTCGGTCGCCCCACTAAAATACAGTTAATAAAACATTACGAAGTAAGACCTAAACAAGCTACGAACGTTCAACACTTTAAGTCGTTTAAATCGCATAACTCCGAGTAGATTAACTACGCTTCGTAATGTTAAATAGGTACACGAAAACTCTCTGAGAAAATTTCGTCTCGCGCGCAGAGACTCGACGGTACCTTTTAATACGGACCGTCCTCACAAATATGCGTTAAAATTAATTGAGATTTCACTGAGTCTTTATGACTTTTTAAATCACGAAACTAGAGGTAAGATTTCTAAATATTATTTTTGCATCTTACCACGCATTAAATTATCCAAAAGAAAATGGAAAACGAGCACAGATATACATAGACGACTTTTAATAAACCAAAATAACATCTTTTTCAGTAAAGGACGATATAAACTAACAATCCTTCCTGTGCCATTGAGAGTCTCGCGAAATTTAGATGGATTCGTATATCCGAAAATTCGAATTCTCACTATGAATACAAATGTTTGATGTAAGAACCGCCTATGTAATATCTCATTTATCTCGCTTGTTCGTTCGTTCGTATCGTAAGTCGTCGGTGTGTGGCGAGCTTTAAAAAGCCCGACACTCGCCGGGGAAGTGGTGCTACTCTGAATCACCGGCGATATTCCTTTCTGATCGATGCGCTCGCGACGATACGGCGCCTGCAGACCGTCCTTTACACGGTACCCAGCTCGAACGAAAGCTGGTACACGTTGCACGATCAACGCCGAAGAAAACCGGAGTCGCCTTGATGACGATCGGTGTTACACGCCAGTTGATCGGTCGATCGGGAAACAGTGATCTCGTTGTTTTTTAGTAGATCGAACAAGGTGGAACGTCCGCGAGATTGGAATCGAAAATGTGATGTACAGCAGTCATTAAGATCGCCTCGAAATTTCATCGATGCGAGACATACATATTTTACGGAATACTCAATTATAATATCCTTAATCGGGTAAAATCAAGTTAAGGAAAGAATATTCGTGAGAGAAACGAGGATAAAAATAAGATAACACGTTCACGCAAATGCAGAATTGGAATTTTTAGTATAAAAATTATAATGTAATTTTTTCGACGGCGATTCTAATCAGTTAAAATTGAGATATATGGTATTAAATGTATTATATTGAAAAGATATATATATATATATATATATATATATATATATATATATATATATATATTAAATATAATGTTATTACAATGAAGGAAGAGAGGACAGCAGAAATGACGGAAATGACGATAGAAGAGAATAGGTGACATATTAAATTTGCCATTAAGCGTTTACCATACCAGTTTTCCATAATGGATTTCTAGTGTAGCGGATTTAATAGACATTTTGATACCACAATGACGTCAGTATTGTTCCGCCCGTCAAAATGGTGCTGCGAGAGAAAACGCGTCAGCTGGGATATAATAAACTTCTGGAACGCACGCATGTTCATAAATATTGACAGCCAGCCGACATAATTATTAATTACCTCGTAATTACTCGTGCATTTCATTAGGATCGCATTTGCTTTGTAGACCTGGAATGTGACAAGCGGCTTTTGAGCTTGTTGCATGCATTAAAATAATTCAACAATATATTATGTGAATTATAATGTTTCGATAATATAATAACAGCGTGGTATACTTATATGTATATGTGTAACATTATACAGTTTTGTGCTTTGTAATACAGTTGCAAATAATTAAATTAAAACAATTAATGATAAAAAACATTATTGTGAATTGGAAAACAATTGAATGCTTCGATAAATGCAATTTCTCTGTATTTATAATGAATCTTTAATCAGAAAGCATAAATTCCGATATAATTTAAATACATAAAATTACATTGAACGTAAATTTCTCAAGCAGAATAATCATCTCTGGATATATTATTAATTGTTAACATTAATTTCACTTTTTTTTTATCTACAGAACATGTCTTTATTCAAAATGAATGTAACGCCACGAAATTGCGATACTCAGTAAATATTTCGTGGTACTTCGCAAATAGCTATTTAGCATTTGGATCGTCAAAGTGATTTTAATTATCAACGATTGCGAATATAAAGTGCAGCCCTTTATAAGCTGTCTCACGCGTCCTATTGTGTCACATGTTATCATTCATTTATAACGGTACCTATATTTAATAATAACTATTACAAATTTTTCTTTATTACATAAAATAAACCAAGAATAAACTTACTTTTAATTAATTTTAAGAAATTGTATAATATAACGGAAAATACGAATAAAAGATTATATTAATATACGTAATATTAATATTTTGTAATTATTATGATATACGAGTAGATATATTAAGTAAAAAGCAAATTATAATTAAAATTATTTATTAATATGGTAATTATCGTAGAATAACTCGTAAAAAGAAAATGTTTTAATAAAAAATAAAAGACAAATTGCGCTGAATTATTCTTTTCTTCTAAAACATCTCTTATTAAACATCTGTAATGTCGAAAAAGAATTGGAACTTAAAAAATACAACAAAAGCCAACTTTAACGCTCAAATGATACGAAATTCGAAAGCTATTAAGATTTACATGTGATTTTCTCGTAAGAATTGAGCCACGAGAAACGTAATTCGAATCGTGTCTCAAGAGAAACATCATCCGAGTTCTTTATGCGAATCGTGATCAGATATGTGTAGTCACGAATATCAAATTGACTCTCGAGATCCATCTATTAAACTACGAGTATATCCCATCTCAAGACTATCGTTTCAGCTGATTTTCTCAGCTGATTATATATGTGAATCTAAGTTACGTAGCAGGCAATATAAACCTCATTCGTTTTAAGAATTTACAATCAGAATATAAAATTATGCTTATCGCCGAGTGTACCCTTCTATGATCGCGGACATATTAAAGATGTTAAATTAATTGATTAATTCTTTGATGAATTAAAAGCGGCTACTTTATTTGAGGTCACTGCCTTTTATTTCGTTTAAACTACTCGCTTTGTAAAACTTGATTTATAGGATTATTTGATAACACTTTATTCAAATCTAAAGTAAAATTATTTTCTTAGAAAGCTCCAAACTTCAAAAAATTAAAAACATGTTAAATCATTGAATAAATGAAGTTGAGAAAAGTGAGAGAATAGAATACGACATGATTAGCAACCTCGCTGTCTATGTGGAAGAAAATGAAATTTTGGACGAAATGCGAACTCGTCGAACGGAAGCTCGCATTAATCCGCGGCGTTATGCACTTCCCATTTTCCGCCACTGCCTCCCTCGTCATAGTTCTGTTCTCTCACTATCCGCTTTTCGCTTCATTTCGCCGAGTCGCGTTATGATATGGCGATATTTACCGTGATGGCATACGGCCAAGCGGAGAGAAGCCAGCCGTTTGCTCGATGTGCCGATGCACTACGACCGGACATCGGAAATACGAAAAGTGATCATATATTTCCGTTTTAATGCTAACTCCAAGAATGAAGGTTCGCCACTTAACTCGCGTGATTAAATTCCGCGGATAATAATTCATCCTACGTCTTCTTCAATTTATGCATCGTAGGAAAAATCGTTTCGGTAACCAAGAACCATCTTTATTTTAGCATTGCCTCTCTCCAAATATTTTTCACCTAAGATTGGTGATGATTTTGTCCCAATTGTAGCACAGCGGCGCCTGCAGAACGCTTACACGCGCTTTTTTAGCGCTTTGTTAACACTTTGCTGTATGGTACTTAAATTAGGATCGCAACAAAATCATTATCAATAATCGTTTAAGTATTATTCAGCATTATTTATTATAATAATTGATTTGTCATTCATTCATCAAAATTCTAAATAAATCGTACTATAAAAATATTGAAGAGTGTCTAATATTTTATTAAATTCTCATCTCTTCGTCTTCTTTTAATGGCAAAAAATGACGATGATTCATCGAAAAGTAACAAGTTAAAAATCGTTAAAATTACGAGAAAATTTTTGCCTTTTATGTTTCGCTCGTAGAAGAAGATTCGCTATTCGGAAATGCATTAAAATTAATATGACATTATGTTCGATAATGCATTTAACAATGCAAAACTCTAAAAATTTATTTATGTCCTATGTTCTATCAATGTAAATTAACTTTAATCTGGGTTTAATAAATTGCTCGTTACTTCTTTTTAATTCTAAAAAAAAAAAAAAACTAGAAAAAATGAATTAAATTAAAAAAGTTAATCTCTCTCTCTC
>NW_017305916.1:841055-842217 GCF_001594115.1 Trachymyrmex septentrionalis
CTCTCTCTCTCTCTCTCTCTCTCTCTCTCTCTACATTGCTAAGAAATGGACTAAATGGTTATTAGAACAGAATTCATTCAATGAACCATTGTACAAGTGGCGTCATCTCTCAGCGAGAATGTGATACTATGTGAAAGGGTTGTGATGTAAAAAAATATGTAACTTTCCCATAAAAAAATATAACTATTGCGAGAAGAGAATCTTTTTATTTTAAATATATGATTAAAAACATGATTCAAAAATCTAATCAAGCATATCGTTTTTCCTAGTTTTCATATACATATTATACTATAATAGAGAAAGATATATGTGCTGAATATGACTGAATCCTCTATAGTCTATAGGTATATCAATTGCATCAAAACTTCTCTTTCATGTGGAATATGACATGAGATTCAATCAGTACATGTATCCGGTAGCAGTGCATTGTCATACAGCCATATTTGCTCACCACAGTCATGCTCGATAGCTGATATACTTTGATTTAGCATATTTTTTAGAAATATTCTCTATTATTAAATAAGAAAGATACTTAAATGATTCTTGCATGCTAATCGATTTTTTCAACGTCTCATAATATAATTGAAGTAGCGTTACAAACTCACGAAATAAATATAATTGAAGTTTACCGAAAAATCTTTTCTTAAAAGTAATGAAAACTTCTCTGTTTTATTTAATTACATTTCTTTCTCTCTAGTAATGATTTAGCGCATCTAATAGTAAGTCTAAGTAATAGTAAACCTAATAGCGCATCTAAGTATATTAAAGTATATTTATTCAATATCATCTATGTTAAAACACATCTCTTTAATGCAGTAAAAATCTATTATAAGGAATTAGTATTTTCCTTTCGATGTAATAATAGCCCGACGTATTACATTTGTTCTTGTATGTTTATGTTGCACAATTGAATTACGCATTTGTGTAAATATTCTAAAATACAAGTTATATATATCCGAGAAATGTTTTGTTGCTAAAAGAAACGTGAATAAATAATTATTCTCTTAATAAAAAAGTATACATTAATGTGTGTGTACTCGATTAATACAATATATACATACATACATATATGTGTGTGCGTGTGCGTGTGTGCGTATGTGCATGTGCGTGTGTATGTGTGTGTGTGTGCTGACATTTACATCTTCATGCAACTGTGTACTCT
>NW_017305916.1:842317-870810 GCF_001594115.1 Trachymyrmex septentrionalis
TGCGTGTGTGCATGTGCGTGTGTATGTGTGTGTGTGTGTGCTGACATTTACATCTTCATGCAACTGTGTACTCTTGTTAATTAATTACTGACCCATATAACTGTACATAAACATGTAAATCATTTGTCCAATAGTATAAGCAAAGGATCTATTTGACCGGTCCGACGATCCGGAGAATTTAATTATCTAAATAGTAATAGCTGTTCTAATTTTTTGAAATTGAAATTCTCATCGCGGCTTAATCTTATTTATTAATTTTAAACTCGACAATAATACATTAATTATTCAGATATTCGATGAGGAACATTTACTTGTATCATAGTGAAGCTATTACAATCATTAGAATATAATAATTCAACGAAAATGCTCAAACTGTAATATATTTTGAATAATGTCCACAAACTTTAGATTATAACAAACGTTCGCAAATTAATAATACGTCTCGCTAAAAAAGGTTGATACTTGCGGTATCATATATTTATTCGGCACAGAACGTACCTGAAAGAATTGATTTATCATTTTATGTTTGCGTAGCCAAAAGCGTATACACATGCATGCTGCATTCATGCTCCTATATACAGGATAAATCGGAAAGTTACTAAAAGTAAACAATTATTATCTGGTAATGAGTGATCAGAATAAAATGAATTCAATACTGTTCTGCAAAAGAAATCCGTCATCTGTAACATATAATGTGGAAAAAAATTGCATACATACATACATATTTGTTGCCCTGTACATACGTGATTCGACAAGCCATGTGGTATTACATAAAAAAAAACTATAGAAATCAAAGTAAACTTAAATGGTCTAGCTGGATCTTAAATGCTTGTATGATTCTTGTGTAAATTTATATTATGTATGCAGTCCCCAGAAATGCGCGCCGAAATAATTTTTCGGTTTTTGAAAAGACTAACTCTACTAAACTACCGCAGTAATATCACGAGTTAAATTGACTAGCAATTTAAAATATTTGTCTTGCCATTGACGCGATGTTAACTAGCTTTGCACTGCCAGGCTAGATATCTTCAAATCAGAACTCGGCGAAATCTGCACATTTCGTCAGATTTTCAACTTGGTAAATACCAATTGGCATTTAAACTGTGCGCATGTTGGTAAAGTAAAAGGCGGAGAATCAAGCTGAAAATCTTTGAATGAATGAAAAAACAACCACGCACAAGCGTGCACATGTATAGATACTCCTTATAATTAAAAATCAGAACCAGAAGTTAAATATCACAAAATATCATAAATTGTACATTTATTATGTATATTAGATATATATAATATATAGGTAATATTTATTATATTATACATATATATTATATATTAAACATATATGAAAATAAATTATATCTAAAAAGTTGACTAAGAAATATATAAAATTCACGTTATGAGATGCTAAAATGTAAAAACGTATCTATATGACATAGAAATTCTATAATGCATAGTAAATATATCTATTATATACAAAATAATTAAAAATGGAGACAAAATTAGTTAGATTTATTTTAGTATGATTTACCTAAGAGAATAAAGACAAAATAATAATAAGAATTGTGAATACTCGCTTAATCTAGATGTTCATCGTTCGGCTCTGATAAGGCTATAGTTCATAGTCCATATACGGACAACACCAAACGATTTACTCTATAATGTTGATCCATAGAGAGAGAGAGAGAGAGAGAGAGAGAGAGAGAGAACTCCTAAATCCATTCTGGTGATTCGATGACAACTAAAAAATACCTAAGATACGGAAAAACATAAACGACAAATTATCTCCTCCCTCTCCACTCCCATTATTATCTTGTACGAAAAATTTCTATCATTTCCTCAGCGAAGAAAAAAAGTAGGTGTCGCAAATTGTCCTTTTGCACGGGACGTGTATTCGTACTTTTCGTACGCAATTATATTAAGTTGGGAATCGATTCGCTTCTTCAAGCGTTACCCCTGGGAAAAGGTGCAGACGAATACAAAAAATTGATGAAGTATGATTCTCTTTTTTCTCCGAAAATGACGAGATAAACAAATATTATAACAAAATTTTAAGGTAACTTCCCGCAATTTTCTAAACACTTTTTCTCCACGTAAAATTTCTTTTTTTTCTTATTTCTTGAGCAATGTTATGGTAGTACAAGTGAACATTATTTCTCGTCAAACATAATATTATATAAGTCGCGATATGTTATAAATAGAATCAGTGCACAGTCAGTCATATATTTTATTACATATACACTTATTTTTAAAAAAGGCAAGTGAATATCTAAAAGAACTGGATGCGAGCTTCAATTATTTTATTAGAGTAATTTTTAAATAATTTTACAAAAACACTCATGATATCTTTTCTGCTAATTATTTAGAAATATGGATGGAATGCCTTTTAATTACGACAACTCTCCCTGGAATAAATATCTCTCATACTTTAAACTTCTGAAAT
Organism: Trachymyrmex septentrionalis; assembly: GCF_001594115.1. NCBI lineage: Eukaryota > Metazoa > Arthropoda > Insecta > Hymenoptera > Formicidae > Trachymyrmex > Trachymyrmex septentrionalis. Next base: position 844,755 of record NW_017305916.1, read on the forward strand.
AAAATTATGTATCAATGAGTATAATATTTTAATGTAAGGAAACTGTCCGAGACCGATTCAATTCCTTGATAAATGTGTTAAACAAATTCAAGTTGTTAAAAATTCAAAAGACTTGTTTTTATATTGATCCAATTTTTGACATTTGAAGGGTGAAATAACACTTCAAAACTAATGAATATATTTGAATATATAATATAATATATATACATATTAATGTGGCTGTAAGCAACTCTAAAAAATTTTAAAGAAAAAAAAAATGAAATTTTTCCTTTATTTTAGGAAAGAAATTTCACATCCTAAGTCCGTTTCGAACATATGGTCACATAAAATTTTTGTCTTGAATTTGAATGAGGAATTACTCTAAAATCTTTTAGAGAATCTTTTACTTTATCAGTAGCTACCGCGCGTGTAAGAAAACAAAACTACTGTTTATATAAATCTACCATATAATACAAAATTTATTATTTAAAAAAAATTTTATATATCCATAGATAAATATAGTATAATAATTATAATATTATATATATGTTCAATATATAATATTTAATATATTTTAAATATTAGCAATATAAGAAAATATGATAACAAAAAATATACACATATAATTTATATCGAGATCAGTCACGTGGTCGATTATGTAATTTACGCATGCTCTGTTCTATGGGATGTAATTCATTCATCCTACGATCTCCCAATATTGGCTGGCGCTAGTGTTGTGAAATGACAAAGAGAGGTGGCATCTTTATCTCTTTTTAATATATATGTATGTATAATCTGGTCAAATTTTCATTGGTTTCATTGTTTATTCAGATCTTCAAACATAGACAGTTGGACGTAATTAGTACTTATTACGTATAGTTGTGAAGGATGTAATAATTTTCTAACCTAAAAATTCACACAGTGGCACTTGAACGTGGTGCGATCGTTCGGAATCTAGTCCAGGAAAGGGAGATGAGCGATGCTGAGCTTCAGGAGGAGGAAAGAGAAGTATTACTCTCGATATACGACGGCGACGCGGCTTTTAAACAGCTGACACCCACAATATTTCAATACAAGGTGCAAGAATATTTTTATTTTGTAACTTTGCTCAGAATTGAGCACTTTTATGTGAAATAATTCAGCGTAAATTGTAACGTACAATACAAAGAATATTTGTATTAAATAACTCTATTTTGATACAAAAGTATACTTCATAGCTTAAGTATTATTCAAAGTTTTTTTCTTTGTATCTCTTCAAAGTATCATTTAAATATATAATGTTTGTTCCATTTCATAATTATAAAAGAAGAAAAAATTAACACTCTCTTAATTTTAATCATAAAATGGAATAAAAAAGTAGTTTGCTATACTTCATAAAAGTGTTTCTTATTTGTATGTCAGGCAAATTTGGAATTGAAATAAATTATATATATTAGTCAGTGATTTTTTTTGTAGTACGGAGAAGATAACGATATGAAGTCATTTCTGTTGGAAATTTCATGGGGTGCAACATATCCTACAGAGAAACCAACTATCAATATGAATACATTTTACAATAAACATATGTAAGTGCAGCTAAGCATTTAACTATTTTTGTTCATTTGATTACTTTGATCAAAGACGAATAATTGGAATATAGTTTGCAAGAGGTCAAGGACAAGGTGATGAATCACGTAGAGGCAGAGGCTGAGCAGTGGTTAGGTAGCGCTATGACATATACGTTATTTCAATCTGTCCAAGAACATTATGCAGACTTAGTGTGCACGCAACCCGACTCAATTGTCGATATAAATTCACATACTAGTAAGCTGAAAATTACAGAAGAAAACCAACAGGTATATCTCTATTCTATTATATGATTATTATTACTAAAAATTGTTGCAAGCAAAGTGATATCTTAATACTCCTAAGGTCGAGGAAACGATAAAGAAACCGAAGAAGGAACAATTAAGTAAAGCCCAGAAGCGTAGACAGTGGAACAAAGCAGATGGCAAAGGTGAAAGACAGCGAGGATGGAACTGGGTAGATATAGTAAAACATTTATCACAGACTGGACCTAGAACGGAGGAGGAATCATAGCCCAAGACCATAATATTTTGTACAGTACGACAGGCGTGTTATATTTTTATAAATTGTTGGAAATAAAATTATTTCCTTATCTATTTTTCAAAGTGGCTTTATTCTCATATATTATTTTTATTTTTTAATTACTGAGTAGAAAAATTATTTTAATATTAAAGAATAATGAGCAATTATAAGAATAATTGTTTTTCTTTCTTCTCTCTCTCTCTCTCTCTCTCTCTCTCTCTCTCTCAACAATTAATTTTTAATATGATTTAAATAATAGTCTAATTATCCATTATTATCCATGGAAAATCTCCATGCTCCAATTGCTAATAAATTTGTTCCCGTTTTCCATCCTAGAATTATTAGTAGATACTTATATTTGTACTTAATGTTAAATCATTATTTATTTAATGAAATTATTATATACCTTGTATTTCTAGATTGTTAAGGAATGCTTTATATTCATTAGAGACAGTTACATCTGTAGCACTGACACTTTGTAAAGTTATTGACATGTCCCAATGTGAAACCGTATGTATCCTTTGCAGGACATATGTATTCAGCAATGGATATGATATTTCGGATGTTTCAGACTTCAACAGCATATCCTGTGTGATATCACAGTATAATTACAATAAAATATGCATAAGTAACAAAAAATATAAAAAAAGCTTTAATTTCTTACTATTGGTATTTTTCTTGCTATACAAAGGTAGAAAGCACACATAGAAGCATAAAAGTATGCTTCTAATATTTCGACAGATTGTATATCTTTTTTGAGAATTACAAATATATTCCTTTTTTCAATATCTATTATTATTATATACTTCCTGTTTTCAAAGAATTTTAATAAAAATTCCATTTCTGTGAGTGAAATTATATTTCTTTTCAAAATATTTGCAAATGATACACCTATTTTTATATCAAAACCATGTATGCCTCTGGCTAAAAATAATATCCATATAAACTGTTAAAAATTTTTTCTTATATATACAATGAAAACAAATGATCAAATAATTTTAATATCTTACTAGGATTTTTAAGTAGAAATACTGATTCTTTCTTATTTACTTTCCATGGCTCGGGAATCTGCTCGTTCATCATGTATTTTTTAACAATTATAGCCAGACGATCTTCATTGAGTGTATCTAAACATAACGCTTTAACTGCCGAATAATTTGCATAGAGATGGACTGCTACCAGGAAGAGATACAGTTCTAGTACATATCTATATATATATATCACTTCATCATTATTAAAAGAATTCGTAATACCAATCAGATACGATAAGTATACTAGATACATACTGTCCATCGTGGAATAAAGATAATATAAAGATTCCAAAGAATGATGCGATTAGATTTACACAAGTCTCTTGACTCCCATCTTTTGCAGAGACATCTGCCACATTATTTTGTACCGCCTATGATAAGAAAGTAATCTTAGCACAAAGCCAATATTACATGAATAATTATACCTGATGATGAATTAATGCTGTTCTCGTAGCTCCACCAGCAACACCGACAATGGACTTCATAGTGGTCGAAATACACAAAATTATAACAGAATATGAAGAGAAATATGGTACAAGTAATTCTATTCCTTTGGCTATATCATCCAAAATATCAGCAAATAGTCTCCATTTTTTACATTGTCCATCTAATTCAGTCCTATAATAGAAAGAAGCAAAATACCTTGTTTAGCATTACTTAACAAAAGCACATATTTGTTAAGCATTGCGTAACAAATATTTTTAGAGAATATCTATTGTCTATTCTTTACCCATTCCACCATGCAAACATTATACTCCCAATCATCCCAGTGCCACTTTTCAAGATCCACGTTATTGCCGCTGCCAAAGGTGTAGCATTTGACTCTCCGACTCCTATCCCTTTCATTATAGAATGAGTTGTCAGCGTACCTGTTATAGTACTGGCAAAAGCCTGTAAAATGATATTTTTTTCTTCATGAATCACTTTGTCAATGCAGAATAGAACAAAAAAAAATCTTATTATAATGTATTATAATAATACTGTATTACAATAACATAATTATAGAGTATCAACCAAACATATATCAAATATGTTTACTTGCAGATTTAAGCTAACCTGCACCGTGTCCCATATCTGATACGCCGTGTAGTCAGGATGCACACTGTTCGGATATCCTTGCGGCAAAAATATCTGTTTGAAGACAGACGTAATCCGAGAATGAACGGTTTGTGATTCGGTGAGACCGAATTTTCTTTCACTTGTGCTAAAATCATCTGGCCAACGGGTGTCAACTGTCAACAAATCAACGCGGAGTTAAGATGTAGCTGCTATGATATGTAGAAAATGATTTAATCGATTATCATCAAGTACATCACAAATACCTTACCGTTTGGTTTCAAATAAACTATCTCTTTCTCGTTCCCGTAAGTTTCGCGAAAAACGACGCGCATATTCGCAGAAAGAATGCCGCGTTAAAAATTCACTCCATTCACTCGCCACGTTTGTGATATATATGTATAGTACGTCGTCTGCTATTTTAAATACAGGCATGTGTCTACAACACAAGGAGTAAGAAGTAAGAGTAAGAAATTGGCCAATCACAGTCGATTATGAGAAGAATAATCGGGATTGGTCAATTTCTTACTTTTCTTACTCCATATGTTGTAGACAACGCATTAATTAAGGCTTTAGCCACTTTAATTTAGTTCAACAATTAGCTCAATCGATAGAGTTGCAGTATTTCTACAATTAACTGGAGTTACAATATTTCTTTATAATTGATGAATTAAAATGTAGGTAGAATTAATAAAGTTTATTAATGAAATTAATCCTTATACACATTTTAATTTATTACTGCAAAAACGATACAAATAACTTGACGAGTTAATACCTTTAGAAATTCTTTACTGCTTCTTTCTTATTGTCAAATATCGCACGAACATCGCCAATTATTCCGTTTAATTCGGCAATACACGAATCCAATCTTTCTTTGATTTTATTTATATCACTTTCTTTATTAGCAGTTTTAATGGTTTTCCATCTATTACCCGAATCCATTTCGCAATCGATTTTTACACCTTGTGAGTTGTCTTCGCGTTTACGGGCGCAGTTCGCTTTTTTATTTTCGCAATTAAGTTTAACAATTTTTTCTTTATGATTTCGAGATTCATGTCCTAATTCGTTTTGTTGCGCTTCCGAATCATGTTTATGCATTAAAGCTCTTCCCAGCCGTAACTTGTCAAGAAGATTTATTTTCACTTTGCGATACTTCAAATCATCTTTCGGTTTTTCGTTGTCATGTATATTTTGCGTTTGTACGAATGATCCATTATCGTTTCCATAAGTGATTCTTTCTATTTTCTTCTCATTCATCTTCTCAAACTCGTCTTTCTTTGTACTTGTATTATTTACTTTTTCTTTCATCTCGTTATGAGATTCGTCGCTTATTATTGTCGCACCTGGCAATATATTCACTTCAATTCGTGGTTCAACATCAAACTTATTCGCTGAAGCTTTTTTCCTCTTTGCTTTTCGTTTCAGACTGTGTCTTTTCAATTTCAATTTAAAGCGATTGAGAAAAGATCGACCTACATGACTACGATGTCCGATCGAATCGCATTGTACGCCTCTAGAAATTCTTTTTCTCTTAATTTTGGGTGCAAAAACACTGGCAGAACTACAGTCCGTCTCGTTAACGATTTCCTCGTTTCGATTCTCATTAAGCTTCCTCAGCTTCTCATTTGCAACACGTGAAGTTCTCGCGTCCCCAGTGTCTCTTGCATATCCCGGTCTCTCATCGGTTTCTTTCCCGGATTTTTCGGCGTCCGAAATGGACTTTCGATACGTTCCCGACGGTTCAGACACGCGCGATCTATTTGGCCGTTCATCATCTTCGATTGATTTATCGTCACGCGGGTAATCCTCTTTAAATACGACCGCCTCGTTCGCCGCTTTTACTTCCCGTGCACGTTTCGCGAATGATAAACGAGCGGATAAATCAGTGCCGCCTGGCGAATCGTCCCTCTTAAAATTTCTTCGCGGCTCGTAGCGTGCAACCATTCGATTTTCTCCCTTTTTCGTCGAATGATTAAATCCTGCTGGTGTTAAACTGGAACATCAAAATGTTTTCATGCGTGAAGTATTAATCGGTAACAAAAATATATAAGTCGCAAGTCAATTTGCTCATATTAATTTGAATATAAATTTTACAGCGTAGAAGGTAGATCACATTTTAACAGCAAAACCAGCGAAGAATAATTTAAGGATTAATTTTTTGACGAATTTGATTGCATTAAAGAAAAGTCTATTTCCATATTTATTCATGGAAAGAATGGTTTTGCTAAATTATCTAAAGAAGGTAACTATAATAGCAGCAAATAAATGCAGATCTGAAAATAATTAATGCTGTTTAAATTATTAATTAGATAAGGCATATAAACTGATTATTAAATGTTAATGCTTTTTGCAGCATTATATTGTTATCAATATTTAAGCGTTCTACGTAATTATTTTGATGATTTAACGAAAGTATATTTTCAGATGTAGGTAAATTTTTAAATATTTCAGTAAAACCCTTCTTTTCGTATACATTCAATATTTACAATATATTCTAAGTAATGCATTTATGTCTATTTACAAAAAAATTGTAAAAATATCTTAATTTCTTATTAATATACCTTGTTAAATTATTCACAGAATAAATTATGTTTCCATTTTTAAATGCGACGATTTCTTCTTGTAATCGAAAGATTCTGATATTTAGTTGGGTTACAGTAGCGATGATGTTATCAATATTAATTTCTGCATTCTCAGATGAATAGTGATGCGAGTTAGAAGTTAGTTCGTTATTTGTGTCCGCAATATGTGTATCCATCAGCTACTTTTAAATTGCTAATTATAGAAAAGGAAATAAACTCTGATAATATTTAATACTTTAGTTATTAGTACAGTAATAAATAATATTTTATATGCATAATAATAAAAATTCATATGTTATTTTACAAAAATTATTCTTAACGTCAATTAAGTAATTTTATTATCTGTCAGAATTTATTTCTCTCCTAACCACTGAAAGCATAATTATTAATTAACAATGTCAACGATGCGCCATTTATATAATAACGTCGCATCGACATTAAATATCAAAATATGAACGATCTTCACGTTGAAGATCGTGCGTTCTCAATTTTGAGATAACTAATTTTCAGAAAAATTAAAATGTAACGAAGAAAATAATAAACTCAAGATGTAATCGTTGCGTTATAAAAATTCTGAGATGGCCGAAGATAACATCGATGATATCCTGGTGCGCCTCGACGAGATCGAGAAGCTGCAGACAGAATTTCGGCATTTAGTACCCCGTGTTACGGATAACTCGTCCAGACACTTGCAAAATGTATCTCACGATTCATCCGCGTCGAATCGTTTCCCATCCCTCTTCACGTTTCCTGTAATTTCGAACTTTACATCGACTCCGAAAAACGAAAAAAGTGTGCAAAAGTCAGCCGCGCGATTGAACCTCAACAGCAAATCGTCGAGCGGCAATCGACATTCGACGATAAATCTGAAAAATACAGGAGAATCTCAGAGCAGAACGAGAGAAACAAATGTTTTTAAAAATCTATTGAGAAGCAGCAGCAACAACGTCGCCAGCCCACACGTGAGAAACTCTTCAGTCTCAACATCTGTAGCGGATTCGACAACGTCGATAAAGAACCGTATCGCAAATCAAGTGGTTAGGGATCCACGAGAAGCAATTAAAAAGAGATTAAAAAGCGGAACATCGAAGACTACAGCTAGAGATAAAACGCAACGTGCAACTAGCGAGAGATCCGGGAATGAGTTGCAGTTATCCGGGAATGAAAATGTGAACTCAAGTGAATGGATATATTCTTTTAAGCTTTTCTGTGTGTTATTATTTTCTTTTTTTTCGATTTCTTCCGACTTATTGGCTAATTAATGTTTAACCCTGAATGCATACAATTTTCCGGTCTTTCACTACACAGGATGGGTTGTTTGTGCTCCAGGTTCATTTTTATTACCTTTATAAATATATATTATATAACGATTATTAAGTAATTTTTGATATATATATATTAATATCTTTAGAAAATATTTACAAGTTGTTATTTAAGAAAAAAAGATCCTTATTATTTAATCAAATTCAGTATTTCTAAATCTAATATTTTAAAAAATAAAAAAGAAACGCGCAGGGCACATAAATGACCCAAATTGTGTATATTAAGGCTTAATTTTTTGTTACTTGTTAATTTGTTAGTTTCTTTTGATTCTGGCATTCACAGTGCTCTCTTTGCAGATATCAAATATTCAGGTTCATGAGTCAGAAGCTACAGAATTACGGGGTATACATCTGAAAAATGGGTACTGTAAAAGAAACTGCACGTTTATCGAACGCCTTATGAAACAACTGAACTACTATTTTATAAACAATAAGAGAGTGACCGTCCCATATCATCATTTGGGGAATAGAACACCTAGAAGAGTGCAAATCTTACATTCACCAACAATTAAAGAAACAGAAATTCTGCGATTACACGAATCTGAGGCAAAAATGTTTGTCAATTAAAAATGTTTTAAAAAATCAATTAAAGATATAAAATATATATATATATAAAACATGCTGTAAATAAAATTTTATTAAATTTTGTGTTTTTATCAATAATATCTTAATATACAAATTTTAGAGTGATATGAATTCTATGATATAAATACCTCCAATTTAAAATTGAAAAATATTAATAACGTCTACTACATATGGTAGATAAATCGATCTATCACATTTCTAAATTTAAAAAATTGAATATTATTTTGTTCTCTATACGTGTCAGTTTTGAACATATAAAAATTGATATTGAAACTTAATTGACCAATCAATATAAAAAAAATAGAAATGTTTTTGCATTTAATTCATCTAATTTCATATATTCTCAGTATTTAGCCAATGAAATGGCTATATACAGTATTTTCGAATAATATTTTAGACAATTTTCACTAAAACTTGAAACTCAAACTTTGAATCGACTTTTTTTATTGATTTATAATGAAAAAACTCGCAACCCAGCAAATGAGAATGGATTGAAATGAATTGAAATGGATTCAGATTTTTAGAAATATTGATTCACGAATATCAAAATGAATGTTTTTTAATCCTGAATGCATTTTTATTCATTTATAGGAATTGCATGGAGCATATCTCTATGCCTTTCAATCTAAAAATAATATTAACTTTTTCTGTGCACAAACACACAATTGTGAATATTGTTCAATTCAAAATTTTGAATAGGAAATGCAGTATTTCCATCCAATTGCATCCAATTAAATCCAAAAAAAAGTATTCGCTATTTAAAATACGCATTTTCGCGCGGATAGAAAAAAATTTCAATCCATTTAAATCCATTCTCGTTTGCTGGGAAATCATCGAGGCAGAAACATCGATAGCTGGCCCAAGCCAAACTATCGACAACAATCGATAATAATATCGATATTTACCTCAACATGACGTCGATCGGTTAGTCGAATAAAAGCTATTTGACAATTTATAATTTTCAGGTTATCTGTACATTAAAGCAATCGCGCAGTTTGCATTGCTTTGTTTTATTTTATTTATAAAACTGTTGTATTATCGTCATATGATGTAAAAATTGTCATCACTACTTCAGTTGATTGTGATTATCCAAAAAGGATGTGACCATAAATGTTTGAATTACTAAGGAATTAATGATTTCCATAACGGATGATGTTGAAGTACACATTTGTGATACGATTATATTCTTTGGAATAATAATATAGATATATTTGCATTAGCAAACACAAAAATGGCGCTTGTCAACATCGAAGGAATTGATCCTTGGTAAATTATAAATTATATTTTATAACATTTGTTTACATATCCAATCTATTATACGTACGAGATTTCAAGCAATAAAATTACCTCTTTTATTTGAATTAATAGTTATTAATTACTGTAATTTAATTATATAATATACTTACAAAGAAATTGATTGAGACCTGACTATGTATGATTAGGCTTACGGAATATGACGCATGTGAGAAACTGTTCCGTGAAATTATGGAACAGCTCACTATGCGTGATGGAGAACCAAAGACATCAAAAGTCTACGCCAGTTTGTCAGCCAATATAAGATTGCGTATGAAGCAGTACACACGGGAAGTTCAGCAATTAAAATGCAAAGTGGAAGAAGCTTCTAAATTAAAAACAATGTATTCTTCTGTTTATATATTTGTTTATATATTTTGTAGCATTAGTTTAGACTTCAAAATAATAATTCTAAAATGATGAGTTGTTTAATATACCATCTGTGTGACAGAACGTTTGAGGAAGCTGAACGTCGGACGAGGCAAGTGGAACAGTTGCAAAGCAAAGACATTCAATTACACAAATTATATGAGCCACGTACAAATGATTATATGTCATCGCGCACTAGTTTATTAAGGGCAGGCTCATCAGCTTTCGCTGATGGAGGCACAACTTCTTGGGCTGCTGACGATGATGATGATAAGCCATTAAATGTTCAAGTATCTGTTAATGATCTTATGAGTCACCAAGAACGAGTATTGATAGGTACATAATAATTCTTAGAGAAGAAATTAATAAATATATTGTATGTATTTTAATTTCTTGTAGAAATATTAATAAATATACTGTGCATTATTCTAATTTTTTGTAGAACAAGATAAAGGCTTAGAGGAGTTATGTAAAGTAATAGCTCGCCAAAAAGAAATTGGACAAACAATTAGTAATGAAGTGGATCACCAAAATGGTGAGTAGTATAAAAAAGATTATATTTAAATGATATAACATAAAAATAACTTTTTAAAATTGTATTATATTGTAATGTAGAAATAATTGATGATCTGGCTGATCATATGGATAGGACTGATGAATCTTTGATTAACAAGACTCAACAGGTTCGTAATATTAATTCCAAAGATCGTACATGTGGTTATTGGATAGTGATACTTATACTTTTTATTGCTATTATTATTGTTTCTTTCGTATAGTGGATATTGAATATATTAATCCTATTATGAATTGTTATCACATCTAAATTACATAAGATATTTACAAATAAAATAAATAAGAATGTAATATCTATTAATGATAAGATATTAATTTTTTATCTGTTTACTTACATAAGATTGTTTAATGATTTATGAAATTAATTTTGTATAAATAATAAGATGTATATAAATAATGTGAAATAATATTTACCATTTGTTAATACTGAATATTTATTTGGTATATATCATTTAGCGTCTGTTTTTATATATATTGAGATACTTTTAATTATGTAAAATTTTACCACATTAAAATATATTCAATTAGCATTAAGAATAGAATTAATTATCTGTAAGAGAGCAAGTATTTCTATAATCTTAAAGATAAGCAAGGACGACTTGTGAGATGTTGGAAATGGGAAATAAAAGGGTTGACATAATCAGACTTGTTAAATATTTTTCATTTTTCTTTTTTTTTTGTCTCTTTTTATATCATAAATATCTATCCTGAATCTGGTTCTATGCGAATTTTCTCGGCGCCATAAGGATACAAAGAAAAAGATCGCTATTGTTTCTGCGCTTAATTCATTTAAATAAAACATACCAAAGAAGTCTAGACTGCTTTTGCCAGATACATCCGCTTTCTTAGTTTCGCCAGCATTTGTAATGGATAATGTCTTGAACGTGTGTTGTTCAATACGTTCTGCTGGAACAATTGACAGATGAAAGGAATGCCTGGACTCTTTCTTTTTACAACTCGACGTAAATTATTTGGATTACTATTGTTGTCTGTAGGAGACATGCTATCAGATTGAAATACATATGTACAATTGGCGCAATAGTTTTCCAGCGGATATATCGCATAAATTTACAATATCGTCCGATTTCCTTTGTTTTCGCAAACTGGATTTATTTTTAGTATAGCTGCTAATCGCCGAGAGCATGTCGCTCTTTCATAACATACAGTGAGATCTCGTTACAACGCCCCGCGTCAAGTCTCTGAGTTAATATTGTTGTACTGCAAATTTCCTTACATCGAAATGCTCGCATATTGGAACATCTTGCCATTGAGTTCAATAAAATCTCTGCTCTGCCTATATCTCCGGTTACAACAGAATTTCGTTGCGCTAGCTATTACTAGAATTGATTTTTTCTTCAACACAGAAATCGCTACAAACGTCACATCAATTATCCAGATTTTCGTACTGAACCAAATGACTTCTTGATCATGTAAGAACAGTTCTACGGATACCTGTCTACATTAACAGCCGATCAAACATTTATGCAACAGGGGATCATTTCTCTAAACATTAGTCAAAGTTAACTGATATTCAAACCAATGCTCTGCCTCTTTCCGAAGACAGAGGAAAAGAGAGAAAGAGCGAAAGAGACAGCGGATCAATTAGATTTCAGTTAACTTTAATTAACTTTTGGCGATAGCTGCTTACACGACAGCGCAAAGCAAACACAATTAAAAATTTTTTTCCCAAAAGCATCAGTCGAAAACATTCAGAATTTCACGGCGAGGAACACGGACATCTCCGTTTACAGGTAGCTGCGTAAATGTAGAATAGATTGCACATCAATAACGTAGCATACACAGTGTTAATTGTGGTTCCGTAGCGAGACCAAAGTGGCTTGTGCGATGACTCCCTTAGTTAAGATCAACATTTCTTACCTCAAACGAACTCTGATATTCTACTCTCCCTCTCTCTCTCTCTCTTTCTGATAATATATATATCTGTATATATATTAGAATATTTTTTTTTCATTATGTCAAATGGGTCCCGTTAGCCGCTAATCGCTTCACATTTATCGCCACTGGCCCGAGTTAAATGCGTCGATTCGTGTTCTCAATAACGTGCTCATTAACGAGGACGACGACGACGACGACGACAACTTTATCTAGCTAAACATCGAAGAACATCGAACTGTTTATGCGTGTTCAAATCCCTGCAGTCAGTCTGAATCTAATTGACAATTGTGTATACCGAAGGTATGTGTCTCCTTGTTGTGCTGCTTGCTTGAGTTTTTGTCTCTCTTCTTCTCTTCGAATCTCTCTCTTTTTTTACATTCAGTTCGCTAACGATCGCTAATATCGACTACGTGTGTATGCGCAGGTACATCTGTATTATAACGGTACCGAGCGTACGATTTTTAGCATGAACTCTCGCTACTCTCATTTATGGATTTTTATATACACAGATACTACATGTACTCAATTATAGATTTAGAACATAATATATGTAGAGTGTTCCATCTCATTCTTGCAATTCCAACTTATTAATATTCACACAATCTTCTTCTGTCTCTTTTTAAACATCTATTTATGGAAATATCTCATTTTTTAAAAGAAAGTATAAGTAAAAAAGATTCAATAATATTTTTATAATAAAAATATCATGAATTTGATTTATTGATTACATTTTTTATGATATCAAGGCTGTATTCCGTTATTCACTGGAAGTATTGAAAATCTATAGTATAGTAACTATAGATTTTCAGTACTCGTAATGAATAACGGAATGCATCCCAAATATCCAGGGCAGCATTATATAATTTTTCCCTTGGAGTGAAAACGTGAAAAATAAAAATTTTTACTTTTCACGTTTCCGCCATAAGGGGAAAAATTATATGATTGATATTTTATAAATTAAAATATATATCCAGACTGAAAAATAAGATTTTTATCATCTGTTTATATATGTTACGCGATCCAAAGAATTTTTTAATGTATATTTTCACAATAAAATCACCCATTAATCATTTTCAAGAAAAAAATCGATTTTTCATTCATAAGAATTGATTGTTAAAAATTGACACGAATGAAATGGAACACCCTACATATCCCTGCATATCTTTAATTTTCAGATTAACACAACCGTTAACGTTCTGCGATTTGGACATAGAGAAGCACGAGTGTTCTGTATTAGAACATGTAATAATTTTTCCTTTTACTTCCGAGCAATGAAACAACATTGGTTGTGTGTGTTCCAAGATATTTTATAACGCTTATTATAAACAGTTCATTGTAAACACATCCGTAAACTGGATGTGTACAGTGGATAGTGGCATTTCTCTCAGGCTCTTAAGTTCGTCACGCTGTTAATGTAAGAGTTGTATCTTCTGTTATCGAAAAATACAATGTGCCGAAAATTGCATAATCATGATAGTTAATTTAACGATTTCTCGAAATAGTTTCACAGGAGGTGTCCTATAAATGTGCGCAGGACGAAATGTCCATACATATGTACAACAGGAAATCGTTCGTTACAGCAGGGATATTTTTTTTCTAGTCCCATTTCTTACGTTCAGTGGCGGATTGGAACATTTCGAGGCTCTCAAAACGTTGTTCTAAATAAATGAATTAAAAAATTATCCAACATGTTGTATGTATAAAATCAACGTATGTTATTTAAAAATATATATTATTTACTACAGGAACAATTTAAATATCTAATATTTAAATATATGTCACGAATATTAGTCTATCAATTGTATAATTGATTTCAATTATTTATGTAAAACTGTGAAACATTTATTACGTCTAATGAATAATCCGCCACTGGATACATTTTAATTTACTTCTACAGAGGCAGTACCGCGTGTTTCTTTGAAATATTCTAGATAATCTGTATCTGCCGTGTACTCCTACATTCGATACAGAAGACGCTTTGTGGAAGAAGAAAAGCAAATCTCACTCAGATGATAGCGAGGAGCGCCATTCGCATTAACACACGGCGATGTATGATACTGGTGTGTGTCTGTGTGTGCAAAAAGACTGGCATACTATCACGCATAGAGATGTAACTATTAATTAGCAAACATTATTCGTAATACCTCCCTAGGCGTGTAAACTAATAATCTTATAGATATCTTTATCACCTCAGATTTGCAAAGTTCACGATACGGTGCTAAAACATAATATAAATTTATCGAACTCATCTTCGAGGTGTTGGCCAACCGGAAGATCGTACATACATTGTTATAATGAATAGTAAGTGAAAATTTACTGAGAAATGTTCAACGCAATTAAGCAAAGACTATATTCGGTCAAGGCAGGTCTTAGTACCTACACATGATATTTTTGTGTGAATTTTACCATTTTCAGTTTAATTTGTTTAATCCTTAGACGCTTAGATCTGCCTTGACCGAATATGACCCTCTTCGTTTAATTGTATTGTTATAATGTTCTTATGTGAATAATTAAACGATAACAAAAGACACACAAGAAGTGCAAACGACGAAACAAAGAAAAATAAAGAACCAACAAAAAGCTCGTTTCCCAGACATACTTAAGTGTTTTATTTTCGTTACAGTGCACATTGACATCTTGATTTTTTTTCACATTAAGGCGAGGGTCATGAGTACTTCTTTTCTCTTTATTTGACTTATCATTATCGTCACCTGTTGTCGGATGCACGTACTTCGCTCTTTCTCGTACATGATGCTATTATTTCTGACCGTGGATTTCGAATCCGTTTGTTCCTCGAGCAATGTTCCCGCTATCGCATGCACGCTTCGCGGATCAAGAAAGCGAAAAGACCTCTATCTCAAAATGTGGTTTGTGTATATGTGTATGTAGTGTACATGACGACGTCGCATGTGCAATCATGTGGTACTGTTGAAGCGATTCGATAAATCATCTAGGAACGCAATTCTTTTTTTTTTTCTTTTTTTTACTTAATATCACATGATTACGCCTAATCTAATTTACGCTCTAAGCAACGCTAATCGTACGCAACGTGTTACTATGTGTCGCATTGAATGTACAAATTCAAGATTACTACCCTAATAAAGCCAGTAGTGCTGCATGTTGACTTGATACTTTGTTTGTGCTTCGTCGACATCGTGGGATCGAGAAACAATCCCGACAAACTAGGATCTTGCTAAGATTTCATACTACATGCATCCGAAAACGGACTCTATGTTCACTCGTGATAAGTTTATGAGGTTTAATAAAGTCTATCTTGCAATGTCTACATTACGTCTTTACGTTTCGCATCACGTGGAAAATTAAACTCATTGGAACTGTGTCAGTTTCAAATTCTCATTAAGTGTCACACTATACTCTGCCTAGTCGACAGTTTTGATCACGCGCTTCTTACTCTTTTTCTTTCCTTTTTTTTAGTGCGTCTTGTAACCAGTGCGCGAACACTTGAGTCTCATTTTCCCAGGATATCTTGGATCGACCGTTCAGTCTTTCGAACGTTCAGTCGTTCTCCGATGATGTTACATCGGCAGAGAAGGATCGTGTGTCACGTGTGAGAAAGAGGTAAATAGGTAAAGGTAGATCAAAAGTTTTCTGCGTGTGTTTTATTGTGCTCGCGTATGTTATGTTGTCGTTAGTATAATATGCACTCTTGGTCGTCGTATGCGGCCCTGCTGATCAGTAATTAACTGGCAGAGGAACCCCTTTATTAAGATTACGAGGATCTGTAATCATATATAGAAACAATACAACGCGTGGTCGTGGAGTAGAAATTGTGTCTAGAGTAATTACGGGGAAAAGGAGAGAAATATATGACGGTGTCGTCATTAGGTCTATGTGGTATAAAATATGTGATTCGTTGAAAGTTGTTACGTTCGTGGGTCTGGCACGCGTCGAAGTGGGCCTTCTCAAATGGTTGCAACTCAGCCACGATGTTTGTAACTTAATATATTAGAAAAATTCCATTCGGTCTCGCACAATATCGAAACTGATAAAACATTTTTGCGCATTTTCTCTTTTCTTTTTTCACGCTTGAGAATCACTCACTTTGCGCGTGTACAAGATTTTATTCTCACTTTCTCTTTGCAAATCGACGAAGCGCGCTGGATAGAAATGGGCGATGCACACATTTGTTTTCAATCCGGCGACGCTCGTGCAATAGAGATTATAAGCTCGGACAATATGTGATTGTGTGTATATAGTCGTACAAAGTTGGACTAGGTCTAAAAGAGCATCGTAACGCGAGTAGAACGCGATGATTCTTCATCTGATGTGTTATCTAGATTGATTGATCGTTTACATCAGGGAATTCGTACGCTGGTAGTAAGATGGATTTTCACGCTCGAGATACTCGCTGCAGATCGCGAGTACACTTGGCGGAGGGAGACAAAGAGAGCGAAGCAGGCACAGGCATGTGTGTTCGTTGTGGTCACTCGTGACTCGAAAGCACATTTACTAATTTACTGACGACAAGATCGCGAATACGCTTGACTCAAGTCAATCCGCATATCATTGACTTCTCGTTCGATTTCTCGTTCCTCTCCTAATCATAAGATCAGTTCGAGGTATCTCTTTCTCTAAAACTACATTTTTTTCTCAGATCATGGATCATTTATATTCGGTTGATCGAGAGCACACTTCCCGTAATCTGTGTATTAATCCTCATGTATATCCATGTGATAACATGTATATGCATGTCGTGTACGTTTCTTGATTTGCCTGCATTATGCACATGACAAGCTACACAGCGTTCCGTAAAGAGTTCTCTCTACTTATACCGTCAAAATCAATCATTGCAACACGATCATAGTATATATATAATATGTATGTATGTATATATATATATATATATTTACATTTACTATCTACATTATCTACACATCAACAAACTGTTAGATTTAGCATCTTCATCATATTGAATTTGTAAATTGTATTTTCTTTCAAACGTTATATATCTCGCCTCGCATTTACCATCCATATCATTCACACTTTCATTCTTTTAACACCACCATCATTATACATCTGCATTTACATTATCATCATCATCATCATCATCATCATCATCATCATCATCATCATCATCATCATCATCATAATTATCTTTATATCGACGTTAAATGTGTAAACTCACGACTAGTTCGAATTAACGATTATTATATAAAGTAATCATAATTCTTCGACTCTCTCTAGGTCAACTTACAATAACCACAAATCAAATTGACGAGCGACAATCTCATTCAACAGAATATAAAAAAATAAAATAAATACGCCAACTTAAAAAAGACAGGGGAGTCAGGAGCAATTAACGATATTCAGTAGTTACGCGATATGCAAATAGGCACACGCTATAATCGCATAACTTCGGGCCATGACAGTCTCTTTTTACCGTCCGCATCCCTTTCAAGGCTGCTTCTCGTCAATTTCACCATCTTCAGGCAATGCCTGTCATTGTCTCTTCGTGCGGACATTGACGATTCATTTCTTTCTCCTCGGAGAATCATCATGTCTATCACTGGGCGAGATTTCCCCAAATGATAGAGTTAATCGGTGTTGTGACAACATTGATCCGACTCAACTTTTCCGACAATGTCCTTAGAATAGGTAGTTTTCCTCTGATCTCTCTTGGAGACGATATCTTCGTAAGGTTCACAAGTTCAGGTTAAATTAGGCTGTGGTGATGGCGAAGGAGTGACGGGCTGGGAATATAAGGCCGTGTCCTATATGAACGCCCAACATTCCAATGTTTTAACGACAAAATCTTCGCGTGGCGCCAACGGCTCGTTGCCGTATGTACTGCAGGATTGTGTCCTGCCCTGATACAGATCACCGTCTAGCCAGAGCCCAAACTTGCCGCTGAAAACAAGATCAATTCCGTCAAACTCTCTTCAACAGCAAAGGAACAGTGGTGCTTTTGAAAAAAAAATTAATTTAGATAACTTACTCTCCAGCACCGATTGCTAAACTCTCGTTATTGCCCTTGATGAAATACAGGTTGTCCCCGGTCCAATTGAAACACTGGAACCTTGGCGTAAACCTGAAGAGCAGAGATTCGCCAGTACCGTAAAAGTGATCGCTCACGTGTAGCGAACATGAGGTCAGTGCACCAAACACCTGTGACAGAAAGAAGTGATTCATGAAGGCTGCGATATGTACATATGGTAAAATCGAGAAAAAGATTATTTTACGTTTATATTTCGTTTTTACTTCGCGCTTCGAATAAACAATCCGAATGGAAGAGAGCAATAAGCCAATTTGAACGGTTATAGAAAATTCACGAAGTAAGCCAACATGATAACTTTGTGAAAATCTATATTAATCTTTCGTTCAGACTAATTATGATAATCACAGAACTTTCTACTTCAAATTAATTAGGTCAATTGACTTCGACATTTTACTACATTGAATTGTTTTCCACTTATAATTAGTTTATCTTTCTGATAATATATACATTTGAGAAATCAGTTCAACAACGCATATTTTTCTATTAAATAAATGCACTTTTAATACTTGTATATTTATTAAAAAACTGCTTTCCTGATATATGTCACGATATGTAGATATGTGCTTAGATTTATTATTTGTGTACAATCATAATGCAATATCAAGAAATATGTTTGTATTCATTTTCAAAAGTTGTATTCTTAGATTAAATTAAAACTAATCAAATTAAAACCAATAATTTCTACAATTTAAATTAAGGAACAGGGAACTTACGTTTCCCTCCGTGTCTTCAATGACTAACAAAATCGGGCTCTCGACTTTAGCCATTTTTCGATACATGCTATTGAGACTGAAGCCATGCTGGCTAGTGCTGAAGACGAGAGTCCATTGATAGCCTTCCGCTCTCGCGGGCAGATGATGACAGAGCTGTTCCCTGTGTTCATCGCTGAGTATTTCCGTCGTGCCGATGAGATCGGGCACGATAACGTCGTTGTCTAGAGAAATGGCACTGTTTGCGTAAAGAGCTCGCCTAAACTCCTCGCTCATAGACAGTACCTGTAAACAATGCATTATTTAACGTATTTTTCAAGCGTATAGTTCAACATTGATACGTATATCGCGAATTCTAATCGAGGAGGTAAGAAGTAAAGTCGTCTCTACCAATGACAATTCCATGAAAAGATAACCGTGACACAGATGGATGTGAATAATGTTCTAAATGATGCTCTATTAGTACATATGGACGGCACGCTCATCAGTGTTTAACATATGTGGAATAAAATATTCTCTTAATGCCTATTAAACATAGAAACTATGTATCTTGCAACATGCATATGATGTCTACTCTGAATATATGCTGAATAAAAAATTTCAGTATCGTAGAAGTCAAACAGATATTGGATCAGAGTCAGGCAAGATATTGAAATAATGATTAGTTATAATATTAAAACAAACGTAATACGCTTTTTAGCAAATATAATTGACAGTTATTGTATTTTATTATAGATACATAAAATTAATATATGTATAATAATAAATTAAAAACAGGATCGCCACATGAATAAATCAAGTAAGAAGAAACAACTATAACGATCAAAGTTAAATGATTTAGAATAATAATTTTATATGTGTTTTATTTTTTAAGTACGTATATTTATTTCAGATACGTATAACTTCGCATTGATTCTTTCAGGCTTGCAATACAATTAAACTAAAGTAATAATCTGACAAATTAAACTTGATCATAAATTTGAAGAACTATTGTAGCGAAAAATAGTATTAATTCAACATCTAACTTTGATCATAGTTGACTTTTTTTTAATTAATATATGTATACATATAATTTTATGTGAATAATTAACGTATACAACTTTAATAGATATTCTACTAATAATAAGTTATATTAATAAATTTATTATTCTAATAAATCTAGAATTATCTTCAACAAATATTTCAATTTTATATTGCCTGACTCAAAATCCTAAATAGCTTCGAAGCTACGCGGAATTTTCTGTTTTTCTCATAAAATTCGAATATAAAAATGTGTTGATAAAGAAATCTTAACGTCCTTTTAACTTCTGACCTCCTCGGATTAACTAAATCTAAGCACATTTATAGGGCACTACCACATCCAAGTGTCGTGTTGTACTCTGTTAGTACGATCTCACGTAACCGCAGTGGGTGTTGCGTTTATTCAAGTCAATTGTCGGATAATTATTAACGTAGGAGGCCACCGTGAAATATGTGCCGATATTAAATTACTTTTGTTCGTCGCCCGTAATCACAGGAGTCGCTTAGCTTCGCACCACGTATGATAATGCAATACGTGTGCGAGAGAATGCAAATGCCACGCGATGCACATCCATACAGAGAACCTCCGATGATAGAACCCGAACTGAAGAAGCTACTATAAATGAATGGCCTTGGAATAAAATCGTATTGGGTGCCGCATCGACTGTATCGCGATGAACCCGAAAGTCGGTGCATAAATGATGAGCAGAATACTGATGTCAAGTAGACGGAAATTATAAATTTAAGTAGAATAATTGATGCTTGAAACAAACGAGACAGTTCAATGAATTAATAAGATCAAAAATAATATTCATATTAAAACATAGATTAAAAATTAAAAAAAAAGTCGAAATTAAATAGTCATCCTGGAATTATATAAAATAGTGAATATTTGTTTGAGAAAAAATACTAAAAATAAATATAAAAATAAAGATTATTTAAGAGTAAAACAAATATTAATGCTTTCATGATGAATTTAATTATTTTTCCATTTTATTCCGATGCCTCATCTAGATAAGAGACTTTTTACAATTACATAAAAAAATGTAATTACATTTATATAATATAATTACAATACTATAACTAATACTCTTCGCTAATTTTTATTAATAGAGGAAAATTAAGGATGATATGATATAACAAAACAATTAATCGAATAAAAAAATCTTCAAGAATGCAATAAAAATTACGATGTATTAAATGAATACTATTACTCATCAAAATGAGAGAAATCGTGAAAAATATAACGTCTCGTAGAGTAGAAATGCAGATTGCTGGGTAACGCTACACATCGTTAAATGCAACACGATGTGTTATCGTGTGCTAAATTATTGGAAAGATCCATCGATTGATTCGAATAACGAAACGATTGACGGCGCGACATAACGTAATACCTGGAAGCGATAATAATTCACACAAGCCTGAACACGAAATGTGTCGTTGCGACTTTATACGTGTACAGTTCTTACGAAATTGACGTAATTTGATAATTTTTAGTACTGATTGTAGGTCGCTATACGTGACAACAAAATGTGCTTCTGACAGCTGTTGTATATATAATACATTGCTTAATACAGATTGGAGACGCGAGCGAGGGAAATAAAACATTAATGATTATATCATGTTTACAGTTGTGCGACACACAAAGCGTACATTGAGTGGCAGAGATTTGGATATATGTATTCTTGCATTCTTTTACATTTGAAAAATCTGTTACGCATACTGTGTAGAGACGTACGTCATTTATAAAAAAATTTCTAAAATTAATTTAACTTTCTTTCTTGCTGTAATGAAGTTTGGGCTTCATTCATTTTGTAGTAGACTTCAAGATAAATTGCGGGAAAGATACTACATACATATTTTAACTGAGTATTGAATGTTTGTGAAGAATATCCAAATGACGTCAAAAGAACGGTGAAGTTAAACCGCAGGTTATCGCAAATATATAAATACAGTCGCCATTTGTTCATTTAGTCTTTTTCTGATACAAGAATAATAAATCATTAAATTAGTACAATGAATTTTATGTTACAAACGTAATGAGAATAATACATTTCTCAATTATTACACATCAATTATCACTTACATGTGCATTTTCATTATTTATGAATTCACAAAGGAAAAAAAATTATGTTCCAAAAAGACGCCGTCTGGCTGTTATGTTTTTAACATTATCAGTCATTATTAAATAAACCTGCTTTATATAAAAAAAAAACACACAAAAAATTTCGATAACTTTTGATCTCGCGATTGGAAGAATTTTAGCTTTCTTTCGAATGTTTATTATGGATGGCAGCTGCCCTGTGACTTCGTCAGATGATGTTATTCTAGCATGTAAAATGTCTGATGAGAAAAAAGATCAACAAGTATTACAAACTCAGAGAAGCTGAGCAAAGCTAAATTTATATCTTTTCCTTAAATTAAAATTTTTTTAGCTCATTAAGATTTTATAGTATATTAATATAAACATGGCTATGTTATAAATATATTAATATAAATATATTAACATATTATAATTAATATTAATGTAATCGATGTTAATAAATTAAAATTCAATGGGGATTCCCAAAAGCAAATTAATTCTAACACTTTTTTTTATCTACTCAGGATTATTAGAACTTAGAATTATGAGAACTCCCAATTAAAATTTTTGGACAGCAATAAATATCGTTAATAATTAATGAAATATGCAAACAGATACACACAAGTTAATAACATATAATTCAGATTTTCCTCAATTTATGGAAAAAAAAGATCCAGAAATTGATATCTTGGTTAGAACAATATTTCTCCTACGCGGGAATAGAAGCAAAACGTTTGTTTATATATAAAGATTGCATTATCAAAAACGGCATGTGGGATTGCAAGCCTATCGTACTTTTGACATTCGTCTCTCACACGGACGGATATAAAAATATCATCACTGCCGGTCCATCAGTTCTTCATTGCGAGGTTTTTCAAAGCTCGTTATCATTATCGACCACTTCACTGGGCATCGCGTTAATTTCGATTTGATAGTGACACGCTTCCAGATGTTTCGCGCAAACAGCTCGTTAGCCAATGCAATTATCAGTTTTTTAATAAATTATCTGGGAGAATAATAGTGAGTCGTCATAAACAATTTCCTATTATTTATGGAGATAAAAATCCACGCGAATATCCATCGCCGATTTTATGAAGATTAATTAACCTTCATATTTTGATATGTATATTAATTTCTTTAGTTCAGATATTATATTCTAATAAAATCAATATCTATAATAATTATTTTTATATTAATAATTTAAAATAAATATTTTAACAAAATATTTGAAGAATAGATATTTAATATAAAAAATAATTAAATTAATAAGCGAAATAAAATTTGCAGAATTAATTCGGAGGATTACATTAAAATCTCCGATAAAAAATTCTCTCTCTACCAAAGTTTTTATTAATACCATTTAATTTATATCAAATTAAACCAATAGTATTCAATATGAACATTTAATATGTATTAATTTACTGATTTTTATATTATAAACCAATAGTATTCAATATAAACATTTAATATGTATTAATTTACTGATTTTTATATTATTAAAAATTTTTGATTTGTTACTCGAAGTCAATTCTGCTGAACAGATAGACTTCCACACATGCATTGAAGATACCGAATCTACATATGCTTGATCAAATACCAAAGATATAATTAATATAAATTAAATACCAAACGAATTACAATATTTAATTAATCGTAATATACACAGAAATCGATAAATATCAGTAAAATTATGTTTTCAATTTAGAAAATATCTTTATAAATTGTTTTATGTCGGCATAGATTTTAACTTGAATTATATGACATATACATATAGTAATATTAGCTTCAATCGCTGACTTGTTGCGTAAATTTCTTCAAGTGTTTAGTAACATAAAAACCAATATGATTGTTTTGTTATTTGATATATGCACACATATAACGATAAATACAGACTATGTCAGCCGCGAACCTGATATTAATTAAACTCAATGTTAGCAAAAAGATGGTAATAAAATCTCTTTTTATTGCTTTCATTCAATGCGATTCCATTACTTAAGAAAATAACTTTTTATATTTTGTATATAAAAAAAACAAAGCGATTATTCAAATAAGAAAATAATCTATTTCTTTTCATACTTTGTACTGTTATATATAGTACTGTTCAAGATCATTCTTTTATAAGAAGTTTTTATAAGAGTACAGAAACGAAAAGAATGAAACGTCGCGCGTCCTTGTCACAGTTCACGCAGTTTATAATGTTAAACTCGTTTGCAATTATTACGTTGAACGATGCAACAACTTGAGATGGTAGCCACGTGCGCGATCTGAAATCCGAAAAATGCAGAATTGATCTATCTCCGCGCGGAGGTCATCGCAAGATAACAAGAATAGATTAAAAGAATTTTGTGAAAAACATATACAGAATGCTTCAAAGTTATAATACATTAAGCCTGTAAATAAATTTTAAAATAAATCATGAGTCAAATCTTTTTATTCAAAATTATATACAGTGCACAATAAATGCAAATCTAATACGACAGATTAATGAAATCCTTTCAAATGTTTGTTATAAAATATATTTTATATTTGAGATAATAATAGCTGTTATATTAATAAAAATCCAATAAAGAATCTTTTTATTCTCACTTCATATTTTTTCAATAATACAATAGAGCGATAAAAATAATCTCCTAATGAAAGAGAGAGAGGGAGAGAAGACACTCCACGTCATAAAAGGTGAGACTTTCATGTGCTCGTATGGAAAAATAAGTTACAAAAGTATCCTTGACGCCTCTTTTCAGGCAGTATGCGCAAGTATCAAAATAGAACGCGGAAGAACATGTTCCAGTCCTCTGACAGGTTAATGACCGTGAAAAGCCTATTAGTCAGGCATTAGTTAATCTCACGATTGAATTGATAATTGCAAAAAAAATATAAGTTAACCAGTTTACAAATGGTTCAAAGGAATTAACTAATCTTCTTTGTGAAAATAACATAGCGAATTTACTATATTGTGACAGATTTATACCCTACTTCTAATTTATTATCGTATTTGTTATCGTACTTGTAAAACAAAAATCGGACAACAAACAGCCGTGTAAATTTTTGTCACTCTTGAAATGTCTTATTTTTTTAAGACACACACTTTTTGCAATAACAAGTTGTGTTGCAATTTACTTGTTAAGGAAACGCGAAGAATGACATCTAACTAAATTTGCAGACTTATGAGAATAATTACACATTCACAGTAACCGCTTTTAACTCAAAAGAAGTATCTAACAAGCGCAAAACATTTTTTAAAGGCCACACAATCTAAATCTTTTTAATTAACTTAAGATCAACTAGACTGATTTTGGATAGATATTAATTTGATTAAGTTCATTAATTAATAGAACACTGTTATGTATTAATCGCAGAAACAAGAAATGATAATGTAATTATTTTTATCATATCAATTATCTGATCGTACTTTAATGGAATTTATTATTATTATTATTATTATTATTATTATTA
>NW_017305916.1:870923-912954 GCF_001594115.1 Trachymyrmex septentrionalis
TAATATTTTTTTAATAATATATTTTAATATTACATAAAGTATCTTTAACTACTGTCGTCATATAAATTATTATGAGTAAAGAGATTAGTACTATAAATAGGAATTATGTGTAAATAAAACTCACCGTAAGCATTCTCGACGAATGCTGAAAGACATAATTCAAAATGGGACACGGATCGACGGTCATATCGATGTAAATAAAGTCTAGATGTAGTTTTCCGCTAACCTTGAACTTTTAGATATCGTTGATTATTTGTAACAAATTTTTAAATATCGATGTTTGCTAACAGCTTGAAATTGCGACTTTACAAATCGACCTCCTGTTTTCAGCTGTATCGACAAGTACGATTGTATATAGTACTGATTGAGAGAATTTCGTCTTCACGGTGCAAAATTCACGATTCAGTTGGACCGAGGAATAGAACTTTTTACGCAAATTTCCCTTTAGAGAATCACGCGGCAGTTGCGAGGTTCGTGCAATCGGCAGGACGAATCGATCGAGACTAAATGATGTTGGAGGCACACGATCCGATTTCTTTTAGTGACCACGCGAGAAATTTTGTAAAAAAAAACCTTTCATTGGGATCCGTCTCCGGTCTCCCTTGTTCCTGTTTAATGCCAAGTACACATAAATTTCCGCCGAATGCTCACGTTGGCCTCGAGTGCATTATTCGTACGGGATCGTCCTTCGATCTCCTAGCTGTCCTGATGCGACTCTGATAGCGACAGGCTACATTAACGAACCACGCCGAGGGGAAGATACGCCACTGGTATCATTTGATTTGCCAAAATTGTCCTTAATGACACCGGCATTAATGATACCGGCTCATAATCAAGAACTTCCGTGTGCCATTATGAGATTTCGGATGGATTTCCCATATATACTTGTCCCACGATTTAAGTGATCTTTTTTTATGCAAGGACAAAATAACTTAGGAAGGTTTAAGTAAATATATATGGCGTATCATAACATAAAATTTTTAATATATGTCAAAGTTGCATTTTATTAACAAATTTTAAATTATTGTTTAATAACCTAATATTTTTGGAAAAAATAAAATCGATAAAAATAATTATAAATAAAAAAATAAAATATCTATACTTGTTTTTATTGAGTTAATTTTTGTTCTTAAATGTTAACTCATGGTATAAGATAATAAGGGACTGTCTAATTAATTATTGATAATATTAAATTAAAAAAAAAATGTTTGTCATAATTAAAAAAGTAGCAAGAATCATCACTTTCTTTAAATTCTTTAAACGAAACGGATAAAAAAGTTTCGATAGATTCGAGCAAGTGCTTTATCATTTCTAAGACATCGTTAATCTTGGATTAGCGATTCGGGAAAAAATTATATTACTTTAACAGATGGCTATGAATACATATATAGTGCGATTGCTTATCTTTCATGTTGTTAATATTTTGCGAAAATTTTTCCATGATTAAAATATGTGCTGCTAAAGTTGATAATAAATTATCCTTAGATTAAAATAACGCCGGACAGGAACGTGGCAACTATGTATTCATTTCGATTATTCTGATACAAGCATGATCGTGTCCGCGTTTACATATGCTAATCTTATGAATAAATTGTCTTGTACCAGGCAAGACAAGTCATCATTAATCAAAGATGGGAAAAACATTAAATGTTCCACCACTAATTCACGCAAGCTGATGAAGCTTTATTCGGGAGTTTATACTCTGGGTGTTCAGATACATATAGTCAGTGCGTATAAATGTATTTCGTAAATAAAACAATATTCTCCGTAAAACACTAAAATTGCAATAAAACTGTTCATAAAACGAGTGAGACATTGCTCATCATATGCACAAATATATTAAGTAATCTCTATTCAGAGATTGCAAGCGAAAAGACTTGATCGGATCACATGTATTTGTTTTTAATTGAATTTTAATTAAAATCGAAGCGAGACGCGGAAGCGACTGAACCATCGGAAAACATATAGATCACCCGTTACGGAGGATAATAAGGCTCGCGAAGCTAGCTATAAATTGCCTTCAATTGCGAACTGACTACAACGTGATCCGCTAATCGAAATTTCCTGGCAGTTTGCTACGCGAGGAGTGTTATTGTGCGACATAATGCGTGAGTACAGAGGACGTTTATGTCGTAAGTAACTAAGCAAAATTATATAATTTCGCAAAAAGCGACGACGTCGCTTTTATAATTTTGACTGTGAGATATATTACGTAAGTCACGTATTACGTCAGTCTACAGAAAAAATATGTCAAAATACTTAGACATATATTTAGTAGCGAATATGTCATTACTATTATTTTTACCTATCTGTTAAATCGTCCGATTATGCAGAGTATAACAATTGCGTCTAACAATTAGACTGATTAGATCTACGACGTTTAGACCAATAAGAATAAATCTAATTAATAAGAGAAATTCCTATATTCAGTTAAAACGGATCTTAATGCTTAAATTGCATATAGGCTCATCGATTCATTTAAATTGAAATCGTGTCTTTTATACACACACACAAGCGAAAGAAAAAAGAAATATTCTATTACAAAATTCTTTCAATTCCGAAGTAATATAAGTAAATCTTTCGTTTACTTCCTGAAATAATTAAAGATACGTGATGCATACTCTGAAATAATCTGTAAAAACTATCATCCCACACACGGAAAGTTCATAAAAGGCATTAAAAGCCAGTCGCAAATGTTAACATTCAAGGAGACCAGGAAACGGTTACCAAAAGATTGCGAAGAAGGGTCATTGCGATCGTTATTGACAATTGGCGCGGCGCGAAAATATTCACTGATTTCCTTTATAATTCCGAGATAACCTCAGAGAAATAAATATGAAAGTTAATGAGTCTGCGACTTGAATGCGCGTCAGCATATGCGAATACCACTTCATATTAAATATGCTGTTTTTATACCGCAACATTCCTAAACAGAACACAGCATAGCTATTATGAGACTAACTATACAAGTTACATCATTTTATTTCTCTAAATAAAATGCATGATTACATCAGAATCCTAATCTTGTTGCAAGTTTATATCTGCCAAATTAAACGTCATGTTATTTTTCTCTTTATAATAAAAAATAATTTTACAAAAAGATAAACAATTTATGTTTCTTAAAAATATTTTACAAACATATTTGTTTAACCATAAATATAGAACATTTAAGTTACAAATTATCTTTGATATAATTATTTGATGTAATAATAACGCCGAACGTTTGAAAAAAAATGATGGCTTGTTATCATACGAACAAATTAAAGTAAATAGAAGTACTTAATTAAAATACTAATAAAATACTTAATTTATTGATATTCTATGAACAAGGTATAAAATATATATTCTTTTATTGTTTAATAAAATATGTAAAAAATTTCACATAAAAAGAAAATATAAAAGATACGCAGTTTATGGTAAAAATTCAATTAAAAAATAAGTCAAACGATAAGCCACGCTAAAAACGCATTTAATTAACATGGAATGGAGAAGTATGTTGTAACATGAAGATTTATTTATGCAGATAACACCGGTCATGAGTCATCAGTTCCAAATAAATAGATAAAAATGATAGCAACACTTTTCAGTTTACAATGATTATTTTGGTAACTAAATTGGATAAT
The DNA here is from genome assembly GCF_001594115.1 of Trachymyrmex septentrionalis. Taxonomy (NCBI): domain Eukaryota; kingdom Metazoa; phylum Arthropoda; class Insecta; order Hymenoptera; family Formicidae; genus Trachymyrmex; species Trachymyrmex septentrionalis. The sequence continues at coordinate 874,547 of NW_017305916.1, forward strand.
TAAAAGGAGTATAAGACATTAACGTAATCACGATGGCCTCGAAAATCGCGTTGTATTTATTATGCCAATACATGAATACATTACGAACAAATTCAGAAATATATGCATTCGTTTTAATTAATAGAAATTTTTAATTTATTTTTATAAATCTTAAGAACATATTTTATCTAATTTTACCTAATTAGTATTAACCTATTTAATATCGTTTTGTTTAAAATTCTAAGAAACAAAGAATTGAACACTAATCCACAATTAATGACATTTTTTCTTCGTTGATATTATCAAAACTTAGACACAGAAACGGATATTTATTAATCCATTTAGTATTTAGTTAACTTAAATTGCCAACAACTTGATTAAAATAACTGGTCTGTAAAGTTCATACTAGTTTAATACCGATAATAATAATAATAATAGAATACGATACTACAATATTCGAATTTCATAACGATTGTAACTGACGTATTTCGGCATTTTCGTTAAAATAAATAAAGAAAAATTGATTCTTATAAATATTACAAAACATTCAGTCTTATTATTATTCTGTTAATCATTGCAACAAGATTTAGAATTAATGTTTCGGAATAAATTTTTTTCCAGAGACTCATTTGTCTTTCATAGCATAAGCACGATGTCATTTGCAATTATACGAACTACGGCTGGAAAATTTCGAAAATAAAATTATCACACATAAATCAAGAAAACTTGATCAATGTTACGTGGGAATAAAGTAAATTTATTTCCATAAGTATGCTGTTCAATTTCTTACATCTTATAACAAAAGATTACAATGAAAAAAATGCAATCTGCAGAGATCGCTAACAAACCATTTATTCTATTTATCACAAAATTTCTTTTCTTCTAAACTAATCCAAACTATTTATTACGTTTGACGATCGCATTACTTTCTATGTCCAATGACGTAGATGACGTTATAATGTCGCTGTATATCCACCAATTGAAATTCGTTTACTACAAATTCGTTTTCACCATAAAATTCCAAATATTCCCAAAACTTACTCAAGTTACTCGAACAAACTACTGTTTGAATGAGTCTCAAGAGGAAAAAGATATAACATCTTTTTCCGCTTCCTTTCGAGAAAGCGCTGACTCTCAATTGCCCTTCGAAAAGTTTTCACCTTTTTCAATTGTAAACTTTATTATTGTTTCAAATGCAAGTTGCTATGCAGGTGATAACCGACAATGCGCATTATTAATCAATTGATATTATCATAATTCAAAGCCGACCAGTTCTAAATGGCACATTTTGCAGTAACAGTTCGGTGAAAGGTGAACTTAGGCTCGACCAAAGACTGGTTGTTAAATATGCATCCTGCATAGTGCCGCTCTTCTCAAGTCATTAACGTGTAAATTATGTGAAATAGATCGCAAGCAAATGCATGGCTTTCGTGTATTCGCGAATTGTTAAAATCATTTCCGTTGTAAACATTACGTCGAACAGTGCCGTACGCGAATAATTGTTCATCTTGACAGACTTTAAGTGGACCATTTAAAGATGAATAAATTAACATGTTGAGTCAGTAAGTGTATCCGCTACGTAGTAAACAAAAGTAATATTAGTGACCAGAAATAATACGACTAATTGTAAGATATACTATAAGTTAAACTGTATGGAAACTATACTATAAATATAATTATATATTCACTAAAAAAAATTTCTGGTTAAAAATAAACGAAGTAGAAGATTTCGATCATACTAAAATTTTTTAGATATCACAATTAAAATTATAATAGATCCAATAAAAAAATTCTGATTTATCATTTTCAACCAGGATTAAAATTAATGCAATAGACTTTTTTTCTACAATGCAATGAAAAGAAAATGATATTGTTTAATAGCATTATTTTAATTAAAAATAATTTTGTTAATTCACAATAACACCGTTAATGAAACAAATCTTATTTTAATAAAATTTTATTTGTTTTATTAATACCGTTCTTAAATTAATAAGATTATTTTCGATTAAAATAACGCTGTTGAAACATTTTTTTTTTCAGTGCAGTGAATATAATATGTAATTATACAACATTACATAATTACAAAAGTAATTATTATCACAATTTTGTTAAGTATCCTTAATATGAATAAGCATGTATTTAAAGTTTTTGTACTCAAAGAAGTAATCGAAAATATTTTACGTCATTAATTTTAAATGTCGAATTATGAGATTTTATGGCATTTGGTAAAGAGTCCATAAATTAAAATTAAAACAGTCATTATAGTCAGGCGTCTAAGGCAAAATCTTCTTTATTACGTAATTTTAAATAGATTTCTAAACTAACATTCCTGACAATTCCAGAATTGGAGACATTTGCGTCGCGTAGAGAAGTAAGCGTGATTAAAAGACGCGAGTACATTCGCTTCAACTCTGACTTTTACCTTCGTTTTCTGTTTCAAGAATTTCGTGATCTTGACGATTGGATTCGGCATCTTTGACTTTGGCATCCTGAATCACTCGCGCTACTTTCAATGAACACTAAAATTCGCGGTCAGCACCTTTGTCCTGAATTTCGATCTTTTTTTCCTTCGTTCACAAATAAAAAATCGTGTAAAAGTCGTTTACATTATGCCTCACACACTAATTGTATTTTTTCGAGGAACACAAAGTTTCTTTTGAAGAAGCAAAGCGATAATCGAATGAATAAACGTAACTTAATTTTTTTTCTAATGTAATGTTCTTTGACAAATCACAGCGAAACCTTGCTCAATATTGCCATTTGATATTCTGATGAGTTAATTAGTTTAATCAAAACAACGTTAAGATATTCAATATTACTTGGCCTTACTGCATACTAGTTATGTTATCTAGTTTTTTTTATTTATACTGACGTGCCAATGAGTAAGAGAACTTCACTTTACGAGGATTGAAACCGTACTGGAGCTTTCGGAGTAAATCTAATACATTCATATAAGTGAAGAACGAGAGGAGGGGAGTAGAAAACGAGTGACGTATATACTTCGACAGATGCTTTCCTCACAACTGCGCATCCTCATTTGCGCAGCACGTGCTACTTGTTCTAAAAATCTCTCGTGATCTTCAATCTCCTTATATTGTCGTGAACAAGAACCATCTTTCATGAACTCAAATCAACGTTAATTTGGGCAAGATTAAGAAAATAATTATATATATTAATTCAACTTTTCAAGATTCTGTGTAGAGTAGAAAAACGTAATCTTAAAAAATATTGTTTTATAGCTTTTAAGCTAGTCACTATTCTTCAACAGTCATTTACAGTTGCTTGAATATACTTATTTCGTGAAGACTGCTACTCATTTTCATTTTATACTTATCTTTGTCTTTACCTAGTTGTAAACTTATTTTTAATTAGTTCTGGAAGTAACTTCGAAGTAATTATTCTCATCTTTAATTATATATATATCTTGCAAGCATCCATCAATGTATGTTGATAAAATTAATATAACTTTCAATGTATTTCTTCGGAAAGTTTTCCGCATGGTATACCGTTACTTTGTGGATAAGAGTTAAGCGAAATCTGAGTCAACACATTTTTAAGCAAATTATGTCTGGCTTTACGATAAACACCGCGCGAGTCCAAAAATAAGTGAAAACAATACCTGAAGCTTGGCATTTTATCGTTTATTTTTGACAGGTCAAAAATATTCCAGGAGAGAAAAATAGTCGCGAGTGGATTATAACGTTTTGTTAATAATGATCTTAAATTAATAACATTATTCATTGTGACTTTCTATAAATTTGAATTAAAATGAACAATAATTCGAAGATTTATAAACTTCATTGTATCAATTTTTTATGCTACTTTATTGAATATGTTAGTTTCAATAAATTTGATTTTTTTATTACACCTACACCGTTCGGTTATTAATATTTTATGTGTAATTTTGTTACATAAAGAAAGTGAAGTAAACAAGTGTGAATAAAAAAAAATATTCTTCGAATTTACATAAGAAAAAAACATTAAATCAATCTTTATCTGAAATCGATATCTGATTACGATAAGTATTTGTCATACTTCTTTTCGGCTCAATCAAATTTGTTTTTATCTCAATAAAATCATTATTACTTATTTCACAATAGAATGCAATGTATTAATCTACATATTAATAAATCCTCATTATTTTATAAAATAAGAAACAAAGCGTTTATAATTTAACTTAACATTTTCAACAGAAGAAGAAATTTTCTGCAAATAATTGAGCGTATGAAAGATAAGTGCCTATTTTCTTAAAAAAAAAGTTATCTATTACATCTGTGTCAATTTACACCAACTGTGTCAATTCTCATCAATAATGCATTAATATTATGCAAGCGGCGACTAGTTCATAGAGTTTGACTCTTGACACAAGTTAGCTTACATTGTTGCACGCTTACATTACGCAAGGTATACGCAGTATTTATCACGCACGTAAACGTCTAAATCTCATTCTTCCGTAAACAAATTAGAAACTAATCGTCTACCACCTTTCCATAAGGAAGCGTTATTAAATGCTTTTTAACGATAGAGAGAGATTCTATTACCGTCAGATATTTTCTTTAAGAGAATAAACAGTCAAGGGAGTGAGAGAGATTTTCCGGTCTCTTATGCTCTAGCTAACTATATTGCGTTTCTCTACTTCGTATCCACACTCACGACACAACACGATGCTATCACAATTACCATTTTGCCTTGGAATCGATAATCTTTATTGTTTTCGAGGCAGTACCGATTTGCATAAAGTCGCATCGTATAAGAATCGACTAAATATGGAAAGTGTGTTCTGCAAGTATTGCGAATCGCTCACAGAAATCTGTGACAGAAATCTGCATGAAACGAAAACTGTTGAAACGTATTATGAGATATATAAATATATATAGAGAGAGAAAACAAGATGAAGATAATAATAATGAGATACGGTAAAAACATAATACATGCGCGAGATGGAGAGTTTGAACAAGTGCATGCTGCACATTCATCTAAATTCTAGTTGAGAATATATTCTACAACCAGAAGGAACAGGTGCATGCAGTCTTTTCGGCGAGTGACGTGAGATTCGTCGAGATAAGAATCGGAAGATAAACCCTAGCTCAAATAAGATCCAAATACTAACAATAAGAGCGAATTAAACGAATTATTACTAAAAGACGTTCCTGGTATATTGATCTGTACATCATTGTTATGAATCACCGCGAGGACGAGAATAAGACAGCAAGAGTGAACAACAAGACCGTAAAGAATTCTTTACATTACTTTATCTCGTATCATAAATATTAACAAATTACTAAGGAACGTATTATATTCCCCAGCGATATTATAATTAAAAAATTGTTAATATACTTATTTCTATAACAAAAAAATAAAATTGTCCTAATCTTAATAACATCTTTCTAGCTCTTCTGTTGTTGAGTTTAAGACAATTTTATCATTTTTTTTGTTTTTTACAGAATAAGTTCTTTCTACCTAACAACAATCTTTCAATAATAATATCGTTAAAGATTCCAGAATAGGGTCCTCAGTCGTGGTAATCGAATGTACCGACATGAACAATCGAAGCGGGCATAAAGCGAGCTGAAAAAGTCAGCTAAAAAAAAAAAGAAAGAAAGAAAAAGGACATCAAACGATAGGCACGGCCGCAACATCGCGTGACAACGCCAGGTGCACCCGAGAGCTAACGAGGTTGTCTAGGGTGCGGCAGTGTTATCTAAAAGGTGCATTGTTCAACATCGAGCAATTAGGGTGCCTAATGATAGATATCATCGATCACCGGGGAGGTGGGCGGAGTGATCGGTACCTCCGAATCCTGGATCTGCTCGGAATCGGCCGATGTGCTCGAGGTCTTCAGGATGCTGTACAGCTTTACGTAGGGGGCCTTGATCAGCTGTCGGCCAATAGAATCGGCCGTGTTTAACAAATATCCTCGATCGCGGCATCATTGAGATACATCGAGTTCCGTGCGATCCTCGCGTCGAAAACCAACAGCAAGCCGACGCGTTTGATGACAATCGTGACAACAAACGCCGGAATAGAGTAGCCTTTGATGTTACTATCGATAACAATGGATTGCACGCGATATCGCGAAACATTTAACATAGCTCGGCACTATTCGATAGTCAGTCGACACGAGGATCGGGTTATCAGCGAAATTAGAAATGTTCGCAAAAGTCATAAAAGAGATCTTTGCGCTTTGAGAAATATCAAACATAGTAATCTCTTTTTCTTCAACAAATTATGCGATACTGCAAAACTTGAAATTAGTGATTTCATCGCTAGATCAAATCTAAAGTCAATTTTTCTGCAAGAATTTTAAATGAAGATCGTCAACTCTATTTTCCGCATTAAATATTTACGACATTGATGCAAGACTCGAATTTCTGTTGAAATATAGATTTTAAATAACTGTAGACAATAACGACAGACTAATAAATGATAAATAAAATTTAAAGTTGATCGACAAAGCTCTTGTTCTTATATTATATATAACTTATCAAGGATAAAAGTTTCAAGACTCTTCGGTCTTTAGTAGCAACTTCGTAACACAGTCTCTACTTAGATATTAGAAAAGTGTAACGGGATACTCAGCGACATCCTGTCGCGCATTAACAGTCACGGTACTCACCTCCCAGGACTCCCTTGTCAATTCGCTGATGTCGTCACCTTGTCCATCGCGAGCCTTGCTCTCCTCCGTGGAATCCGCGCCTTCGCCGCTTTCGTGGGGTGACAGTTCCGGCGACAGGTCAGTGTCGGTGTCGGACAGGATGTAGCCGCGTTCTCGCCAGTAGTTCTCATCCAGCTCGCCGTATAAATTCGGCACCCACGCATGAATGAACCTATACAGATCGTCCACTCTGCAAAGAGAAAAAAGAAAGAAACGATATATACATCAATTACATTATTCAGCGATGCCGAGCAAGTTTCAAAAAATTCGTCTCAAATTCAATATTTATTATTAACTTATTCATCACGAATTAAATATTACAAGTAAACAATTTTTTTACAGAAATTTTCAATTGCAACTTGACGTATTGTAATATGCATGTCCCAACATGTATGCTACCCTTAACATATTCCATGTCGAGCCAATTTTAAGTAGCTTGACTTGACCATTACACTACTATTTAAAACAAAATAAGTACTCTGAGAAAAAAATAGCCTAAATTTAAATAAATATTTATTTGAATACTGCCAACTAAATATTTACTTATAATAAATAAATTTATTTAATAAAAAGAAGAGATTGTTAAATCAATGTTTTCTGTGCCAAATAAATATATTTTTATATTTAATAAATATTTAGTTGGTACTATTCAAATAAATATTCATTGAAATTTAGGATATTTTTTTCTCAGTGTATATACTTGGGCAATGAAGAAAGAAAAAACGAAGCGTTTGCTTACATTTCTAAAAAAATAAGCAACGCAAATAGACTAAAGTCGTGCGATAATTAATACAATTTGTGTAGCGTCAATTTTTAATGACTCGACCATGCTGTGGAGGTCACTAATGACCTGTGCTATTTTTATACGTTTGTTAAATTTGTTAAATAACATGTATTTCATAATGGTTTCAAAAATCATTATTATAAAATAAAAAGTCTAATAAACCCATTACATCATATATTAGAATTATCTATCCACATATAATATCAAAAATTATTTTATAATTACGTTATTGCCAAAGTATAAAAAAACGAAACGGAAAATTCAGCGTGAGTCACTGACAATCTATGCAGCACGAAACTTATTTTAATGAACGCACAGCTACGTGCAAACGCAGACAAGTTACGAAAAATCACACATCATCAAACGGAAATGAAACAGAGTTAACATTAAGTTCTGTTATAAATTGGGTAATTGAGTGTCAGAGACGAACGAAATGTTGCCATTGCAACAGGTTTACGGGAATGAAGTAGTAACGCGAAAATGTGTAGAATTAGTTTGCACGTTTCCTCCTGGAAAAGAAATGTTAAAGGATGAGCCTCGTACTGGACAATCCTTGACAGGTAGAAATTTTATGTAGAATGATGCAAATCATTTCTCGGTTAAAATGCAGTTCGTCTGCAATTAATCAGCCGAGAATTATTTGCTATATGTTATCAGCTATCTCATACGTCGGATGGTGTCAGAGTTTTTGTCAAGTTTGCGTTACTTCGTCATACTTCCCGTAAACCTGTTGCAACATTCCGTGCATCTTCGACGCTGTTTAATTTGTAACAGAACTTAATGTCAACTCTTTGCTCCATTTTTATTCGATAATGTTTGTTCTTCGTAACTTATCTGCGTTTGTACTGTGCCTTCGTTAAAAGCAGACGTGCACGTTGAAACGTGTTTCTTGATACATCAATTTACAATAGGCCGCAATTTGCTGCATGCATTTACATATTAAAACATCAGAACGTTTATCGAACTTTAGTGCTATAGTGTGTATTATTTATTATTGCGCATCTTTTCTGTATAAAATGTAAAAAAAAATCGTAATATTACCGTTATAGAGATAAGTGATTTATTTAAATTAGGTGTGACTTTATAATAAAAAAAATTTAATGATAATACAAGTTAAAAATAAAATTATTGGAAAGATCTAAATATCTAAAATATCTAAAGATCAATATTACAGACTAAAATTTAATATTTTTGTTTCTATGTTTTTCATTTGCGTTACGTTTACGATGTTTTTTTGACCAGACAATTGAACCAGACAATTTGCATATTAATCCAAAAGTAAATTATACAAGAGGAAATAATTTTGAGATCTTATTTTCAAAGATTTTAATTTAAAACTGAAAGTTTATAAACAAAATTCAATTATAATGTAAGAAAGAAATTGTCAATAAATTTAATGGAACAGTTTAAAAAACAGATCGACATCATAGATTAAAATTTCATATTTTTGCTATGCGACATACGTGTGACATTTCCAATTCTCGCATTTTTTTAAATCACAGATTCAAGAATAAATTGTATAAAGAGAGAGATAATTCAAAAACTCTTTAGTTTTATAAATTTTAATTTGAAATTAAACAAGAGTTTATAAATTATCTCTTTTTGTACAATTATAATGCATACATAAAGCAAATTCAACAATAATATAAGCTAAAGATAAATTTATTGTATCAAAAAGTTAAAAAATAGATTTTTAAAAATAGATTGACATCATGGATGAAACTGTAATATTTTTGCTACTACAGAAAAAGTATATAAAAACGTAACCTTCCTTTCGTGTTCAACACTACACGCATAAAGATATCGGAGTAGTTAATATTTTTACTACTATATGAGACATATATGTGTGGTATCTTTGATTCACTTAATTCTTTTTCGACCGGAAAATGATTTTTCATATCAATCCAAAAATAAGTAATACAAAGGGAGATAATTTTACAATTCTTAGTTTTTATTGGAAATTTAGATCTCAATTGAAAATTAGATAAGAATTTATAAACAAAATTCAACGATGATGCAAATTGAAGATGAAATTATTGTAGTAATAAAATCATAAATTTACTTTTTTTTTTTCTAGAACAAATAAAACGTAGATATATGTGTGATGTTTTTGATTGGCGTTAATCCGCAATTGTTTTTTCGAAAAATCGAAAAATAATTATTCATACTAATCTATAAGAATAAATTGTGCAAAAGAGGGATAATTTTATAGCTCTTAGTTTTAGAAATTTTACGGTTTGAAATTACATAAGAGTTTATAAACAAGATTCAATAATGCGTAACGCGGCATTCCGCGACTTGTCCTTGCGTCGCAGCCGTGTCGCACACTATGTTTTACCTGCGATGCACGAAGGGCATCACGCTTGTCACCGCTCCTCTCACGTGGCGGTCGTAAATAAAATTCAGCATACCGCCGATCGCGCTCATAGTTCCATTCATCGCCGCGTTGTAGGCGGGAGATGGATGGGAGAAATAATGAGAAGCGCGACGTGAACTAGCCAACTCAAAGTATCACGTTGCGCGCGACGAAATTATCGGACTGTCGCGGCGTATCAGTGATCGCTATATTCGCTATCAGTGGCCTCCGCTTCTAACCTCCTGACAATTCCAGTAATATATGTACGTTTCTCACCGTAATACTTTTTTTATTTACGCGCGACACGTCAACGATTGATTTACGGCAGGCTGTCCCTCAACGGAGCCGCCGGGATACGTAACGCGAGACACTTTGCGATACGCGAACACACGTCGCGTACGTGGAGAACGACCGGAAAACGGAGTGGTTACCAGATACGTCGCGAACGTCGACAGGCGATTCGCGTACATATGTCACGTGCCGCTGATTTGCTCGGTGCACCTGCACTTTTATTTTATACGTTCACGCGAAACATTGCTCGCAGTATCGCGCCGATATGGTTGTTCCAGCTTTTTTTTAGCCAGTCAAGGCTTAAACTGCTCCTCCGTAGTTTTTCTTGCCGTCGTTTTTCTCATGAGAATGTAAAAAACAATAACAAATTCAAAACTCACTTTAAAACAGAAAGGACGGTTTTGCTGAAATATTTAAAAATTTAGCTAGATATAGATTTGAAAATAATTTGGTTAAACTATTAAAAATTATATAGAACGTTCAAGCTGGTTGTTGGAATATCAAAACTTTTTGTAATTTTGCTCATCGTGACTTTCCTACATAATTATTTCGATGGTTCAACAATTATTTTCAAATCTATATATCTAAATTTTTAGATACTTCAGCAAAGCACTTCTCTTTCCATGAATTTCCGTCGTATATTTTCAATTTATATTTAAAAACTATAAAATTATCTCTCTCTTATAATTCATTCTTGGATTGATATGAATACAGAAAGAATGATTTCAAATTAACTAAAAATGTAGTTAGATACATATCTGAAAATAATTTTGTTGGATCGTTAAAATAATTACGTAGGAATCTCAAGCATTTTGATGGTTCAATAAAATTCTTTTCAAATCTGTATCTAGCTAAATATTTAGATATTTTGACAAAACCATCCTTTTCGTGAAAAATTATTCTCCGGTCGTTGGTGCGACACAAAGTCAAATTTTAATTCAACTCAGGATATCGTTATTATAAATCGCAAATTATAACGCAAAAAACATCACATATGTACGTATCTCTCGCTTAATAAAAATATTAAATCTTAATCTACCGACCTATTTTCTAGACCACTCCAATAACTTATCTTCAGGTTACATCATCGTTGAATTTTATTTAATGTTATCTAGTTTCAAACTAAAAGGTCTCGCCGTCGCAATAAGACGAGATTATAAATATTTTTCTAAATATTTGGATTATATACGAAAAAGATATGCAATAATAGGTTAACTGATAAATGTGCATTTAATGGTATTTTTTTTAGCAATACACAACCCGTCGAATTCCAATTGAAATTTTTTATTGTAAAAAATCTTTGCTTGTGATATTTAAATTTAAATCGACAGATAAATTAGAATTGAAAATATTAGAAATGAGAAGAATTTTTGAACACTAGAACTGTAACTATGACATTTTTAACCCATCTGATAGTTTTTCTTTTGCAGTTAATTTGGATTTGCAAGTGGAGCTTTAAATTTTTCATAAATAATCATAATTAATTATAAGTAATTTCACTTTTAGGGTGACAACTCTCTTTCGTAAAAAGCCAAATTAATCTTAAACCGTAATTGGGTTAATTTAGACTCGCGGTTCTATGTTGAAAATTAAGTTGTCACATCACACGATGTATATGCATATTATCTCTTATTAAAAAAATATATATAAAATACGTAAAAAAAAAGCTTTATTTCATCACTTGTTGACATAGATGTGTATCAATTTTCTTCTAACACTTACTTATAATGATAGTAATATTTTTGGTAATTTAAAATCTATCTGATAATATAAGAGCGATTACCGGAACTCCAGATTGATACGAGAAAATATCGCTATCGATAAATCTTAATATGTACGAACATCCAAGACGATCTTAATATTGCGTATTATCCGACACAATCGCAATACTGGGAAATAGCTGATGACATTTGTAAACAAATGACACTCAAAGAAGACTGTTAACGAGATTTGCGATATAAATATACGAGTATAATATACAGTGAGTACAAAAAGTATTCGTACAGAGAAAATATTTTTTAAAAAGAGTTTATTTTTAAAAAGTAAATATTATCCAGCGAGAAATGAGTCATCGAATCGATATAAATTCGATAATTTTAACATACCAATTTGACGTCGATTCGACGTTTAATTAACGATCATTTCTTGTTGAATAATTAACAATTTATTCATAAAGAATAAAATAGACTGTATGTTTCTTAAAATTATGTATACCCCAAAATGATATGTATTAATTATACAAAATATATCACCCGAAAAATAAGCAAAAATTAAAAATTGTATTGTTTGAATGCTCAAAAAGTATTCATACAGACGAGACATTTAGCTTCTAATATCAGGAATACATGCTAAGCTCGTTGGTTTATATTAGAACAGAAGATATATTCATTGTATAAAATTGCTAATTAATGTTTATTTTCTCCAAATAAGGCTTTTTTTATAACAAATTTCTTTGTACTAATACTTTTTGCTCTGACTGCATGTATGCGAATTCCAAATTTTGAGAATCGCGATCATTACCTTAATTAAACAACAACACGCATTTAAAGGGCGCATTAGAAAACACTACTCGAGTGTGTGTCTCCAAATAGCACTTTAATCTTTTGTTTAACATTCGGTAAACAACAAGGAAAATGCCTTTTGAAAGCATTTGAGTGCACACGTAATGCTTTCGTATGCAGCCAAAGGGGAGATGTATCTCTTTCTTTCTTTCTTTTAAAATTAAAACACATTTACTTTAGAGATACGGTAAATAAATATATAGATTAAAAAAAAAACAAAATTAATGATTTTAGTATAATGCTAAGTTACTTCTCGAAAAATTGTAGTGCATTCTCGTCATTCTTTAAATTCAGTGTACTAAGTTTATGTTTCACACATGCAAGCAAAGTATTCATTATTTCATTATTCTAATGGTTTTTAAACACATGTGACAACAAGAAAAACACTGGCAGCCGACGCGCAACAAAACCTTGATCGAGCATCAGCGAGCGTATAAATAGAAGTTCCGGCGAAAATCTATTTTGCGTGTCTTGCGACGAAGCACGTGTCCGGTCGTACCGCGTTCTGGATGCCGTTCTTTCGTGGAGATGGCCGTACGATAAACCGGCCATATGTACAAAAATAACGCAGCCAACATTTTCGCCGAAGGAAATTTATCGGTGTGTTTTTAACCGAAAAACGTCACCGTCGAATATTTATTCATGCACGATGAAGTGATTGACTTATCGCGTAGCGCCTATAAATCGTTTCCCGACGACAACTCGTTAAGCGTTAAAAAAAAAAGACCCGTCGAGCCTGTTGTATAAAATTGCAGGAATGCAGGAACCTCAAAAAATTCCGATCATCATGTTTTAACATGTTAAAAATAAACTGGGAAGCGAAAAGCAAAGAGTAAATAAAAAATCATATAATATCGAAAGTTATTCCATCGACAATAAATTTTTTATAAATTTGATAACATTGGAATTGTTTGGAAACATGAGGAAATTTGATCGAAAAAGTTTTGGAATTAATTCATTCAAATATTATATTTGCAGTTGTCACTTTCCAATTTTCGATCGGAGATTCTGACTTTTTGAACGAATCTCTGACTCTCCGGCAGACGAAAAAATCTCCGACTAACACTCTAAATTTTGATGAGTATGTGATTTTTCTCGATTTTCCTTCAGTTTCGAATAAACTAAAAATTTCTCCGACTAAGAGGGCCAAATCTGATGACTTTTTTTTAGAGAGAGCACAAAGCATTACAGAAGAAAGTAATAATTTCGGCAATAATAATCGATCTTTGGTAGGATAATGGCAAAAAAGTCTCTTGCAGCAGAGCCATTAGTTTCCAGTGAAACACTAGTCAAAAGACAGCAACCGTGATTATATTGCATAGTTTTTAATTTCTATCATATAATTGTAAGATCGAGAAGTTCATGTACTATTTTGGTAGTGTAAATACTTTATAAATAATTACAGCGTAAATTGAAAGAATTCAATGACAGAGTTTCGAACTCTATTCTCGCATATTTTACGTACAAAATTACAATAACTCAAGGAACGAGATGTCGGTGAGAGATCAAAATGTGAGAAACAATTACCTGTTGCGTGGCACGCTGAACCAGTATTCGGGACGCAGTTTCTTCTTGCCGTAGCTCATAATTGGCGTCGATCGTGGTATCTTCTTATCCTTGGGTCTTCCTGTTCGTAGTCTCAGGTACAACGGTGGGTCCTCGCAAGAACGAGCAGGTCGTGGAATCAGTTCTACGTAATGTGGAAAATATTTATCAGATGAATATAGATCAATGTAGATTAGATACTTCAGTAATAAGAGTTTTATAATCGATTTATCTTTCGAATATAGAATCTGCGAACCCAGGCAATATGACTCACAATGTTATCATAATAAAAAAATCTTTGCGATAAGAAGCTCCTATATATTTATAATTATGTAAGATTATTTCTTGAGTTTTTTTTTAAGAATTGTTATCAAAATTACATGAAAAATACACAGATATAGGTTAAAAACACGAATAAAATTGGAAAACGAGGCAAGCACATTACCACAAAAAAGTGAGTAGAGGGTGTCAGAGTAAGAATTATCGTGTAAAAGGAATAACAATAGCAACGAGGATAGACTCATGATAGATGAATAGTATGTACATATTGCACAAATATTGTAGAAGAGTTTGACAAATTATATAACATATCCAAAAAATAGTGATGAAATGGAAATAACCATTACAGTGATACAGTGTATGGTCGCCCGTAAGTTGCGCAAATCATGTTTAATGCATGACAGTAAATGAAATCAGACAAAAACATTGTTACGTTTGACAGACGTACAAAAGAGGCAACTGAAGAATTGGGAATTCGCGGCACAAGGAGAAGAAGAGCAAGCTAATACTGTATGAACCTACCCAGGCCTTCGAGTTCGGGAAAATTAGGTGCTTGGACTAGAGGGGCAACAGAAACAAATGACATTACTGCATTAGTATGAACCTATTGCTAGCTAAATGATGAAACCCGTTGTGCTAATCTGAAATAGATAAAACATTACTGAAGAGAAAGAGACACAGAAAGATATGATTGAGCAATCAATGCAGAAATATGCAAACAATTACTATCAAAATCTATAACAATCGAACATATTACATACATTTCGCAGAAATAGTATAGATAGGCCTTAAAGATTATTATGTTTGTTATTCGATTATTATAGAAAAGATTAGTACGCGAAAAATCTGAAATTCTATGCTAAGTATGCTTTCAAATGACAATTATTAAAAGATCATTTAAATTGGAACAATACGTCCATCACATGCAATATGGCACAAAGGGTTTCAAGATTCTGAAGGTATATTTTATAAAGAAATATGTTATGAAAAGTGCTTGTTTTCAGTTAAATCTTTTTTCTTATATATCATTTAAAATATTATCAATTATATTTATCAAAATTATATTTATTAAAATACAAACTAAGATCGATGAAGGAAAAAATTAATTATGTAAAAAAGACCTGCATTATTCATGTTATTTTTTTCTTGAAATATTATATGTATAAAAACCATAATAACTATAATATTTAACGTTTACGTAATGGAATGACATATGAAACTGATAATGATAAACAAATATGATCTAAAACAGTGATAAACTACTTTAATGTACACCAAGATAAGCGCATTTGGTTACTAATCCCGGGTTTGCTTGACAGTTTAAAATTAATGATATTAATAAAATTTAGAAAATATAAAATTTTCGCGCAAATTTATAATAATTATAGCCAAAGGCGCTCAAAAATTCTGAAACAGGGACAATAAATTGGCAAAACAACACGGTTTAAAAAGCTATCTATGTTGCGTTTTTGGGCAAGTGCAGTGCGTGATATATTAAACCCGTTTGTTATTAATTAATCATTTTCTATCCATATCAATACCAATATTAAATGTCATATGAAAGTAATAGCGAAGTGTTTTGTGTAAGAGGAAAGTCTGTTGGAATATATATCTTCATGATTATTAGACTATCCATTCCGATAGAACATGAAATATTTTATGGATATATCTCTATATGGTCGTGATACTTACTGTCAAAACTCACAAACAATTCCGGCATATCGTCGACCGAGACCATACTGCGATAATCTAATCGAGGTGCCGTCGTAGAAGTTTTGCTACCTCGACTGCTATCAACGCTGCTGCTGCCAGAAGATGTTAAAGGTTGCTGTCTAATAAAAGTACCCACGGAAGAGCGTCTGAAAGGAAATTCGTAAAACAATGCAATTGTAATAAAGATAAGAAAAGAGTTTCTTGTCAGACAACATTCTAAACACTTCTGAATAACAAGTACATGTTAGTTGACATATCTAACTAGATTAAAATACATTTGCACATCCTTATAATTCAGAAGCGATATATATAATAACATCCATAACAATAATAATGGGAAATAACAATCAAGGTATAAGTCCAGTACAAATGACGAATAATAAATCATATGATTGCTTGAGGATATTAAACGCTGTGTTAAATTGATTATGTTTTGGCTGTAAGCGATCTGAAAAATAGTATCAACAATATCTGTTGCTTGAGTCTTTCAGCAAATAATGTGTTACCTGAAAACAGGAGCCCTCAATCCTAGAGTGTCTTCAAAATTAAAAAAATAATAACAAAACAATGGAGAGATGTGTGGAAAGGAGAAACGTTGGAACAGTAGAATTCTCCGAATACTTTGACAATTGCATAATACATATATAATCTTACTTTTGTAATATTTACATTTAAAAGATTCAAATAACATATTTCGTAATTTATATTTCGTAATTACAACATTGAAGGAGGATTCTACTAGAATAGAATATTTCCGAATCGACACATACAAAAGTCGATCAGATGAAAGATAGATCAGGTAATAAAAATAGAGAAATAAGAGAAAAGGGGAAACACAACAAGGTTACGATCGGGTCCAGACTCACCCAATGAGGCTTCCTGGACCAGGTGAGAAATTGCTGGAGTCCTGGGAGAGAGAGGAGGCGGTAAGCGGAGGAGTTCCGCCCGCTCTACCGCCCCCGCCACTCTCTTCGCTGGGGGTTTTAGCAAACAGGCCCGAGCTAAAGTCACTCACCAGGTTGATCGGCGAGCTTTTTTCCACCACCATTACATATTCTTTGTTAGTTACATTAGAAATAATAGTGAAGCGTTAATAAATATCTAAATTCATATCGTAAGCAATATAGGCGCAACATAAGCATAAATATTTAAACATAAACATCTCGGAATATCGTCATAATTGACCGCACAATAATTATCAGTCTTTTGGACTGATCATCTATAACATATACCTATATTTATATATTCCTTTCAAGTTTTTTATTTCGTAATGCCTTTCATATGCTAGAAGCTCTTCCTATGCAAGTAGCTAGTATATGCTACATTATAAAATCTTGTTATTCATGATGCTAGAAATCGGTTCGAGATCTCGGACGGAGAAAAAATTGATCAATCGCACTGATCATGTGATCGAATTGTTCAAATATAATTTATTTTAATTTTTTCTCTGTTTGAGGTCTCGGAACAATTTATAGCATTGTGAACACAAGGCTTAACACAAATGAGGCTATATCAGTTTCATAAAGATAAAGTTCATTTTATCTTCTGAAAAAGATACAATAAATGTACATGTTACACAAAGAATAACTACTTACAAATAACCTCATTTGTATATCATATTCTATAGAAATTCACAAAAAGCAAGTTAAAATAAAAGCGATAAAATTATTCATTTGTTTTCTGTGAATGCATTTTTGCAAGAATGTTAATCATTCTTAACACAGACAAATAGAAATGTGTGAAAAAATAAAAGCGGTTGTAAAAATGTCATATATATTTAAACACGCTAGATTATTTATCGATAATTATCAATATAATATGACATAAATTTGTTCACCTCGAGAAGACTTTGCTGAAAACAGAGGAATGATGAGAATCCGCACTGTTTGGAAGGCTTGACATTTTGTCAGAAATGGATTTACTGCTCTCGTCATCCTTCTCTCCAGTTAAACCTTCCATCCAGGACAATGGATATGACAGACGTTTTAGCATCTAAAATGTCAAAACAAATACATAAAGCATATCTATAAAAAGTATAATTCCACATTATTATAATGCAAATGTTAAATTTAAATATATACCTTATTCTTTCGAGTTTCCTGTTTATCATCCTCTTTGTGTTCTTCATCCTTTTCGGGCTCTTCTGCATTACTCTCTAAGCTAAAGGACACCGAGCTAGCTTTTTTCCTGCCATTAATAGCAGAACTGGCTTCCAACGTACTCGTAACATTCGTTGGTGCTATCGTTATTGGAGGAACCCAATCCGAGGATAAAACAATATCCGCATCTGAGTAAACTTTTTTTGATGGTATAGGCTGTACTACTGGAATAGGTGGATTAGGATCACGTATATCGATACCAGAATCATGGCACGACAATTTGACTAGAGATCCTTCTTCGTCCTCAGGAATAGCATTTGATTTAGCTGGTGGTTCCGCCTGCTGTAACAATTGTTTCTAAATGTATATTTTTTATAATTGTTATATGTGTTATATGTATCCCAATTTCAATTTATTATATAAATTTTACTAATTTTCTATGTTATATTATGAAAGAAATATAATTACCTTATCAGAATTTAGTGAATCTTGTTGTTCGTCATCAACTGAAAACGTACTTCGATCTTTGCTAGGAACTGCCCAATGATGGTCAAGCATGGAACGTCTACGTTCCTCTAAAGTTCTACTAGCTTGGCCGCCAGTGCAAAATTCTTTCTCATTACTGTCTTTCTCTTTCTCTTTATCTTTGGTCGAGGTTAAATTCTCCTCCTACAATAACGATATATTCGTTAAAATATAATTTTAACACTTTGCTTTATATAATAAATTGATATTGCAATAAATTGACATTACAACAAGAAAATACTTACACTCTGGAGATTGGTAGGAGTAACAAGCTCTCGTTCAAAGGCCTTTGGAAAAGCATCGCCGTCTCTCTCGGCACAGCTACACACACTTTCGCTATCGTCGCCTGCTAATTCAGGGAAATTTTCATCTTTCCCCGGAGACTGACATTTACGATTATCTATTTGGGGTTTTTTCATGTAATAAATTTCAGGTTTTTTGTCTAAATGTCCGGATTCAGTATGAGAGACCCTCATGTGTGCGATATCATAATAAATCGCAGCGTTGACTACGAATTCCATGGGAGCAATCACTCCATAAGATTCAGCACCGTGCTCGATAACAAGAGGATCAGATACGTTTGGATCGAACATAACTGCGTTTGGCGTAACTAACAGCACACCGCCGACTACACCCTATAAAAGAATATTTCAATATTAGAAAATGTTAAAACTCTTGTATGGAATTTATAGATATAATAAAATAAAATATATTTCCAAAATTAAGATAATTTTGACCCAAGTTTCGATAATGTTCACACGACATACATGTAAAAATTTAGACATAAGATATCTTAAAAATGTCTTACAAACATTTTAAAACATGATATATCCTGACATGCATGCTGCGTAGGTATTTTTTAAATTTAGGCCAAAGTTTATTTATTTTATGATATTAAAAAGTATTAAAGACAATTACCTGACCATCTGTGATATGCCTGACATTAATTTTTAGAAATCTTTCTCTGAATGGTTGTTCATCTTCATCTGCAGCCACACTGGATGTTCCAAGAGGTGTTTTTATACGTTCCATATGGCCTGGCTTTGGTGACACTGGTCTAAGATTATCCAGAAGTTCTATAAAACCAAACGTTGCGATAGTAAGTGCGAAATAAAAACATATGCCTTAAAATACACAAGTATATGTTTCATTCCATTTATCACAAAAAGAAAATATTGATACTAATACAGTTTATAAGAAATTCGATTAAGAATGCAAGTAGGATCAACTTGGACCAAAGAACCGACAATAACGTACTCCACTGACTCCTGTGATTTTTTAAAAATTCGTTATCTGATAAAAGATAAGCAGTGACACTTGTTTAAACTCCGACTGCTCATATCGATCTAACCTCACATCCAGAATGTTGCGATGTAATTCATTATTCATCGTAATAATGCGAGTAACGAGTCACGTGTGTACAATTCCGACGAAATCGGCAATTATACCATCCATCTCATTTGCCACAACGTCACGATGTAGTATGGGCATTATTATGCTGGCATATAGGTTAGAAACGTGTTTACGCGGCTCCGCACACTGTGGTCGATCAGCTGATGAGCGCGATATACCGGGTGATTCGCGGGTGTATGCTCTAGAATTTGTTTGATTCGCAAGTTCTTTCGAACATTACGAATATTGCGGACATTTGCGATGAAAGAGAGCATTGTGGTCCGCAAAAGAAAATTGAAGAATAAAAATCGGTCCGCTTCATATTTAAAATAACTATCTTTTAACTTTTTCATGTATGATCGATCGGATACCACATTTCTATATTCGTTCATCTCATACAATCAATAACTTGAAACGTTCTTGAATGAAGAGAGAGAGAGAGAGAGAGAGAGAGAGAGAATAAAAAGTAATAAAAATAAAAATGGAAGAATATTGAATGAGAAATCGATATGATACACAGAATATTTTAAACTACATTCCGTTGGTTATTCTCACTTCTTCTTACTAATGTATCGATCTCAGGTTTTCCAACAGAAGACGTCGAGGCACTGATAGCTTTCAATATATGTATGTATATATACCTACATGCAATATAAATATCGAATCGTACGATTCAAGTTTTTCATTTCGGAGTAAAAGACTGGTTTTTTTTTTACGGTAAAGTATTTTTATGAAAATTGTAAAAGATATATATAATTCATTTTTTATATTTATCGTTAAAACGTTTAATACTTACGTTATTTCGATATTATATAATATTTATGTCTTTATAACTTTATGAATATTGAAGCAAAAATGTCTTTGTGTTACTGCAATGACGATGGTCACGGATGGATATAAAAAATAATTTCTAAAACAATAATACAGCATCAAGTGTTTAAAGAAAATACATATCCTGGTATAGTAAAAAACTGATTTTTATTACATTTTTTATTCAAAGCTTCTAGTTTTTTCAGTCATTTTTATCTTCAGACAGTGTCAATTATGCTAATAACGTATTATCTATGTTAATAACACAGTATGAATCATTACATATTTAACTTTTAAAATCGGAATAAAATATAAAATGTCTGTCGTTCAAATAATTAATAAGTAATAAGAGGTAGTATACTTAAATCTATCAAATATTTTAACAATGAATATTAAGAAAAATGAATTTTATATATTCTTTTATATATTTAACATAAATTCAATATATTCTTCATGAATTCTATATATCATTTTAATTAAAGTGGTTATTAAAAAAATCATTAAAAAAAACTCGTTTTTTACTTTTCTCCAAAATAAATAAGCCTGTTTTTAATTTTAAGCCACCTATGTAATGCAATTGCATTTTTCGCGGTATCTACTGTGTCGACCTTCCGATACGCAGATCGCAAAAGATGCAGGTTCACAATCGGCCGTGATCAACTTCATCTTTTTCCGCCTTTTCTCTCCGATCTTCTCGGCATTACAAAACGTGATGCCGCGCACGTGCCGCATGAATGTTGCGATCACGTGTACATATTTTGCGTTACAGTGCGATGTGGCGGCGACGGCGGTGACAAAGCGCTTCCCGAAGAAGAAAAAAAAGAAGAAGAAAAAGAAAAAGAAGACATAAATAAACTTCGAGCGAGTGCGCGTAACAATTCGCTTGGTATTGTTCCGCTAAACAGACAAACAGCCGAGTAGTGAATCACGCAATTGTATAACATCATAACTCGAGTTTTCTATCACGTTCGACGTACCTAAGCGTTAATCATTTCCCTCACAAGTGCGTACAATACGGATGAACTGGTGTTCGCAAATAAATAAGCAGTTCCATATTTTTAGAAATTAGATATGTGTTATGATTGTTTCTGTCAGTATAGAATACACATTACGAGAAAGAGACGGACAATACAAAGTATCTCGGTTTTTCTTCCCGAGGAAAAAAATTGTATTTATTATTTTCTTAATTTATACATCGAGAACCTACATTTCCGTTCGTTTTTTTATTATTAGGCCGTTCGATAAGTGCCATTTTTTTTTAAAACAGTTGAAGAACGAAACTTATATTTAAACTTACATTTAATTAATCCTTAGTACACACAATGATTTTCCTGTTCTTTACTACACACGATGAGCCATTCATGAATTAATTTTCATCACTTTAATAAATATATAAAAATTATTAAATGATTCTAACAAATATTATACTTTATCATTTTAGAAAGATGTGTACCTGTAAGGTTGTGTATTTAGAAAAATTATATGTAAATATTAAAACTAATTACTTGAGGTTCCTAATTTTTTAAAAGAAAAAAAATTGCGAAACACGAATGACCCAATCGTGTATACTAAAGGTTAATGCGTAATCCATAACCATTTTGCTCCTTTCTTGTCTGTCACCTTAAAGTCAATTTTTCAATTTCATTTGGATAGAAGCTTTCCGGTTTTGACCTTCGAAATAAAATAAATACAGTATCAGTGCGCTTCTCGCCCTGATAAAATGAACGGCAAGTTCACGAAACGTTGGTATTAGCAACAGATTACAACATCCGTGTGACGACAACCCGTAAACCTTTTGGAACTTCAAGAAAACACCTGTGAAAGCTTCAAAAGTATTAAAATAATTGAACGATCTAGTCACTTCCTTCTATATCTTTATCACTCATTTATCGCATGCGAAAGGAAGACAGATTGAAGCTTTTAGCGAGTGAGCACCTAAAATAAATGTTCTAATATGTTACATAATTTTTCTGTAACTTTCTCTTTTTTTATATAAACTTTTTCTATCAATCTAGTATATGTGACACAATTTTTCTAATTAACTTTCTCTCACATAATGATTTGTGTTCAATATTCGGTTTCAAGAAAAGTATAACAATTTAAAAGTATGATAATGTAATATTCTGAGCGATTTATGCGATGAGTAATTCCAAGCTCGAAATTATCCTAATTAGCTCGCGCGAATGTGCGGCGATGGATAACTCGATTGCCAACTTCTATCGGTAATAATCGACAAGTGAAATGTGGGAGTTTCGCGGCTCGCCGCAGGCGACGGGCAAATAAAACGCGAAAAGGCAATGCGTTAGTCACAATAGTGCTCCGTATCGATCTCTCGGGATCTGCATGACGCGGATGTGGTAACGCATTAATATTCATTCGAACGGTCGACTTTGTACGCAGATAATATCCGATATCCCAATTCTTTCCTCCGTATATTCAGTCAGGTGAGTGCCAATCTAGCGCATATCACGCACAACGCCTGGGCGTAGCTACTCCGTGGATCCTGCTTATGCATTATTCATGCCCACGCTGTTACGCGTGTATCAAATCTGTCTTGCGTATTAGCATAATGCGAGAGACAAGGCCCCGGGGCGACGAATTCGACGAGAATAAGGACGAGAGCTCTATTTTAATTGCATGCCCTGGTTGGCGTCGTAATAGAGGAAGAAAAAAGGAGCACGACGTCCTTCGACGACCACCTATCGCGACAGCTGGATTATGTCTTTTTAACGCAAGTAGATTTTCAACGTCGTCGAAAATATTTCTTCCTTTTACTTCGTAAGCCATTTAATATTGCATTTGACGGTAAACGTGATAAGCATAATAAGGTCGGATTATCGTTAGTAAAGTTTTAATTATCTATTCCTCGAAAGCTTGTTATTCTTACGGGCTATCTGTAATGACATAATGATACGTAAACAAATTCCCGCTTCTCCGCTTTCGTTCGCTAAACAATAATATAATTTTCTCTATCGTTGGAATCATATTTTTCTTACATTAACACACCACTTTGAATGAAAATTCATCCATATAATTAAACATTTTTTTAATAGCACTTTTTTACACGGAAAGAATAATTTTGCTCAAGTATCTATCTAAAAATTTAGCTATGTACAGATCTGAAAACACTTTTGGACCATCAAAATAATTATATAGGAAATTCAAGTATGATGAGTAATATCGCAAAAAATATTGATATTCTAACAACTAGCTTGAGCATCTTATAAAATTATTTAATAATTAGGTCTCCAGCTCATCTTTAGATACTTCAGCAAAACTGTTCTTTTCGTATATAGAGATTACGATGCTGAGAAGAAGAGCGAATTATTTCGATTAAAATTCTTTTTCCCAGAATTCTATATCCACCATTACAAAATCTTGAATGCACTATTTGCAGATATAAAGGACTTGCAAATGTAACTTTTTGCTGAATATAAACTCGAAGAGATATCGGCTTTAGTAAACATTATACGATAACCCAATAAGTCAGCATCTAAGAAGATTAAATAAAACAATGAAGATTACCTTTTTCTTCGGGTGGTAGGTCATCCTGAGACTCATGATCGTGGCAAGGGTCAGGGCTGGGCGCATCTGCGATTGATCCGCCTCCCGGACGTCCTTCTCCTTTCGCCGGCACCCATAACTGTTGACCGGAATAAATGAAAGTACTTCCGAGCCTATTCAATTTGCTCAGCTCGGATGGCGTCGTATCGAATCTTGCTGCCACTGATGTAAGCGTGTCTCTATCACCCACCTATAAGTACAAAAGTAAACGTGTCATTAGGCAGAGATTAATTTGCAGGGAACGTCCTCTCAGAAAGAATCACTTTTTTCGCACGACCCAACTTTCCTCGCGCAAAGTTGCTCGCTTCTCATGCAAAGAGAAGACATCATCGTTCTCATTGTTGTTTATGAAGCTTTTTAATCGAATAATTTAAAACAAACCAGTCAGAATAAATGCGCCAAATGATTGAATCTTGATTTTCTCGCCGTAAACGAAAGAAGAAGCTGAGGCGATTTCTAATCGAAACACAGAAGCGGATACAAACTTATTGCATATACGCGTGTCATATCATCGTTGCGTATCAATTTAATACGACACGATGTGCTTCCACGTATCATTGTATCACAATTTTAATTTTTTATGGAACGGTAACAACACTCTCCGTCTACACTGATATGCAATAATGAGGACACAAGTCTGCTCCATCTTAAGGACGTAATATATGTATTTTTTAATAAAATGAAAAAAATTACTACAAAAAATTTGATGGGAATTAAAAAATTATTTCCATAGAAGATATATAGTATAGATATGTTTTTAAAAATATAATTAAAATAAAATAAAATTTTTATTTAAATTATAAAATTGGGCTGTTAAATATAAACCTTAAATATTGACCTTAAGTCTATATTGGACTATTTTATATGTATATAACATTGATTTTTATATGGAAAATATAAAAATTTCCAATTCTAGTCATTTTTTACCGTATTCTTCCGAATCTTGAACATCCTTAAGATGTTTCTACTGTCATAAATAATACGTATTAGCGATCGATCTGAATTTCTTCTTTCTCACTTTTTTAAATCGAATCCGTATTTGCGCGCTAAGTGCATACAAATCTACTCGACGTAACGTACCGGGAGGATCGCATCTGTGACAAAATCGCTACTCCTTGCGCATCTGAGCTTTCTCCGGTACGCGTTTTCCCGCACACGAGCGCCTGAGGCAGACACGGGGCCATTAGCCCATTTACATAAGCCGACAGAAACGGCGTGCTTGAGAGTATCGGACGATAGAAAATTGAATTCCTGGAAAAAGAACCTTGGCGAGATGCGACTGCGGCACGTTTCTTATGTAAATTCGTATGCAACGACTTGCTATAGCGATGCCGCTTCGGTGTTGCACGGCCGGACTATTTGTCGCGGTTGCTCTCCTCTTCTTGAACGAAACCTGCCCGCGAGAAAGGGTCGAGGGTAATTCAATTAAAAAGCTCGTCTTCACGCAAACGGACGCTAATCTCACCGTCGGCAAGTCTGCCATTTTCCAGAAACATCGGCGGAAAATAGGGTTTCCGACGCTTAAAATGCGATTTATGTTCCGCTGGGAAATTCGTTAATTATTCCGCGACACTTCAACCCTCTCTTCAATTGTGCGTTGTCTACCACTTTCCTAGCGCTCTCGTAACTCTATTAGGTGACACGACACGGAAATCTTGCTTTGCTATTATCATCTTTTTCGATAAAGTTCCCTGAGGCTTTAAAGCCCTTCGTCGCTCGAACAATTAAGCCATTTACTTTCAAAGCATTTATACACAAAATCAATTTTTAAAATACTGCAGTTTCCTTTATTATTTTCTGGAAATGAGTAGGTAGTTCTTATTATTTCTCAGAAATTAAAATTCGTTTCAAAATTTTAGATGTAATTTCTTCCAATATTAATGTTAAGTTATAATTAAATTAGAAATTATATATTTTTAATGTAATCAATTTTTAACGAGTTAAGATCAATTTACTCATATTAATATAAGTTTATATGAAGTTATTCAAAAATTTCTTATTTGTAATTTTTATCTTTAATTATTTATAACTTAAAACTTCATACCAGAATTATCCGTAGTATTAAAAAATTTTTCATTATATCTGTTTCATTTATGTATCAGGACACGCCATTTAATAAATTCTTTTCGAAGAATGTAACATAGAATGTAGACGTCGCTTAAATATCTGTTTTCGACATCCTTCATTCTGGATAAATATAGAACGATGCAGATGAGTGATTAGATGAGTGATTAGAAAGCAGCTCAAAATCCCTCCTTTCCTCCTTCCATTAGTGGTGCGGTCAAACGAGAAAAAGAACGGCTATTCGTCTGACAGAGATTAGACGCGTGGACGACAGCAAAAGGAGGAAAAGAGAGATCGATTAAAACAAAAAGCAAGAATCGCAGTGATGAAGCTGAGAAGAAGAGTAAAGAAAAAAGAGCGATGGAGGGCAGGACGGGAAGATATTTTCTGAAACCGAGAAAAGAAGACAAGTACGATGGCCATTGTTTCAGTTTCCACGTCTTTTAGCTGCGGCTTTATAATCTTCATCTTCGTTTTGGTTGAGCGAGATGCTGCCAAATCACAAAAGATCTTCCGCGAGAGAGAAGCTTTCTATTTTCGTGCTTTTATCTCTCAAACTCGCCGATTTTTCGCATAACGCTAGAAAATTGATAATATGCAGCCTGTTTTCAGCAGTATATCATTTCTTATCAGTTTCCTCACAGCTTCATCTACGGAGAACATTTTCACGAATGCAATTGGGAAACAATTTTTTATTTTGTTAATGGCAAAAATTATTGATTTCTTTAGATTTTAATCAAAAACTATTTAACTTTTATATAATACCTTCTGACAGAAATTTCAAAACTCTTTGAAGGAAAGTCAAAATTCAATTGTATCGAGATTTTTTAAATCAGATGCTGACAAAAATCGCTCTGGTAGTCTAATATCGTAGATTAATTACAAGGAATTTCAGTTAAAAATTATTACATAGCTATTACAAGTAAGAAAATTTGTTTAAATACTGTGATAAGTTAAACGGGAGCATAGATTGCTTCTAATCTGAGATAGTTCAAATGAAAATATGCAGCACAATTATTAGGATGGGATTTATTAAATCCATCTAATTTAACCATCTAATTTAAAGTCATAATAACAAAATGTTTCAAATATTTTAAATTAAGTTTAGTCCAAATTACAACAATAAAAATAGATAAAAGTAGATTTCTAAAATTTCTTTCGTTACTGTCAAACGTATATTATTAAGTTATCGTAATTTCGAGGATTACAAGTGCTACAATTATTTAAAGAATTTTTTTATTACAGAACTAAAAAAAATTAAATGATGAAAGTAAGATTATGTTTGTAATACATAGTTTGGCATATTTTTTCTTAATAATATCAGATTAAATTGAAGTATTGCTTTCCAAGTAACACTTTGCATTAATGATTGGTATCAATGTAACTGGAAATTATGATAACGTTGATAACATTATCAAAATTTCCAATTACAATAGAAAAATAAATACGTCTTACTTAGATATCTCCATCCGAAAATCAATAAAATGATAAGTGTAAACTTGGAAACTGTTATTGTTTAATTGTGCGTGATTGTGGCGAACATTGAGGTCACCAGCATGAGGAAGATAAGAGAAATTGTCAGATTACAGACGTTAATCGATCAACAGGGTGCAAGGAAGCCGAAACGAGCGACATAAGCTGAGCTCTAATATAGAGCAGGAATTGCAGCCACCGTGATTATCACACAGGGGTTACATTACGCCATAGTGATTTCACTGCCGTTAAATGGGATAATGCCAGCAGCTACCGAAGGACGACCCATCAACGGATTAACATTACGTGGATTGCGAAAATGTATTAATGTTAATTATATTTCCATATAATCATGGAAATCATTTATTCTTATCTTCAATTCAAAGCTGATAAGTCATTTAGAAATTAATATTAAATTGTCTCCAATTTTTTATTTTTTTCTAAATTTAGAAAAATAGATTTAAACAATAAAATCGTCATATATTTCTTACATTAATATTCTCGTTATATTTCTCGTTTTTAAAAAAAAATTATGTTTTTTAAATTTATTTTTAAAAAACAAAAATTTCTTACAACATTTTTATGTGATTTTAGCTATTACTGCTTTTAAATTTGTTAATGTATTTAAAAAACATAATTGTGTGTGTTTTGCAAAATAATTTTTTCGTTTGCACTTAGTGCTCTTCTAGTTTTTTTTTAAATAACTTTATATAATTATGTGAATTACGAAAATATATGTCTCATATTATGCACGGAAATCATTTCTTACAATCTTAAATTCTAATAATCTGTTTAATATTAAATCCTTTTCTTTAAATTTTAAAATATTTTTCATTCTTTTCGTTATTAATGATTATATTAATTTGTGCTAATTTTCATTAATTTCAATACATGCGATGTTATAATTTATTTTATTGATATGAAATGCAATTAATTATACAAGAATTACATCGTATCGAATCAACAGAAAATCAATGAGATAACGAATGCATTCGTAGAATTGAATTTGTTTACTTGGCTATTTATATATAATACATTAAAGATATGATAATCAGTGGTGTTTTTGCGAAATTTAATCGTAATGCTAGTAATAATTCTTTAATTCAAATTGTGTGTGTGGTAAGATAATTAAATAATTAATAATAACTACCTCTCGCTAATCTCTCTCATCAGAAAAAAAGACGAAATTTCCATTAAAGTTAACATTTAAAAAGAAAATGAAACGGAACGCATCATAATGACATTAAGATCAGTTAAACTTGCACGGATTTCTGCTTTGCTCTATCTTCTCCGAAGGGAATCAGGAAATGCAGCTTGTGCAACAACTCTATTTCCTCGTCGGATAAATGTCGCGCGGTCTTCCGCTCCCTGAAGAGAGCCTTTCACAAGCATTGCATTAGGAATAAGTTAGGGTTAGAAGGAAGAGAGAGAAGGATGTCATTCTTCCTAGAGTACGATCGAGAAATTTCCCTCGAGATCTGTATGCACGTGCGAAATCGGCAATCGCGATCAACTTTATGATCGTTACTTTATGGCGTTATAACATAAGATATAACACAATTATCGCGAATGAAAAAAGACAAAAAAACTACAAAAAAACTATGCTCTCAAACTTTTTCTCTAAATGAGTTATGTTTTATTTACGTATGACGAAATTATATCGCGCATATATTATTTTTTATCCGTTTTTAATTTCACGGAAAGAACATTGAATCATAAAAATATAGTTGAATATCGATCTAAAAAAAAATTTTGTTGGCCATCAAAATAATTAAGACGCTCAGCTTAAGCTGATTCCTAAAATTGTTTACAACATTACTCGTCATATTTGAGAATTCTACATAATTACTTTAATGGTTCGACAAAATTATTTTGAGTATCTAAAAATTTAATTAGATACAGATCTGAAAATAATTTTATTGAACCATCATAATAACTATCAAAATTTTTTGCAGCATTGCTCATCATGTATTGAGTTTCCTCTAATACATAACCATTTTGATGGTTCAACAAAAATGTTCAGATCTGTATTTAGCTGAATTTTTAGATATATTTCCAATAATAAAATCGTTCTTTCTGTGAAATTGTTTGAAATCAAAGTTGAATATCTTTTGAAATTTCTTCGCACACAACAACACACACACACACACACACACACACACACAAGCGTAAGCCAAAAGAAGCGTCTAAATATCGGACATGTCTTCCGTTGAAACGGAAAGGTTCGCAGATCAGAATTCATGCCGAAGATCGATTCGACACGAGGTGTGTTCCGACGGACTTGGGCACAGTGGACGCGTGCCGCCTCGGGACCGCGATCTTTGCATACGCGCCGCTCTAGAATTCTAGCGATGCGCACGAGTACCGTCCCGCGTCTCCGAAGTTCCGGGAGCGAATGTCCGCGGTCTTTGCAAACTCGTGGCGGCCTTTCGCCACGAATACGACCCACCGGGGAGAAACTATTTCGCTAACGAGAGTCTGCGAGCGCAGGCTCTCAGTGAAGTAATTGGAATTCATGCCGAAGTGTCTCACACCGGAAAATACGCGCGCGCGCTGATAACTGCGCGTCGCGGCTGATAACCGAAGCGCCAGTAATATGTGCGGTTAGCTCTTATTCTGCCGTTACGATCTTGTACCTGTATAAATTCCTTCGATTTTTCAATTCTTTAATTTAATTCTTCGATTTCGACGAACACGGAATTACGCGCGCGAGTTCTGTTAAAGCTAATTTTATATACCTACGTTTAGTATGAAAAAGTAAAATACTACAGATTTATCGTAAATTATTTTACCATGTTTTGGCGCTTTGTTATTTGATTTATTCATATATACGGTCTTATATTAAATTTTATACACACACACACACACACACACACACACACACACACACACACACACACACACACACACACACACACACACACACACATCTTTCAATGTACGTTTTTTCTATACAGAGAGTGCTCCATGTAAAGTAAGTTGTTGTTTGAGAAATCAATAACTCTAAAAATATTTGTCGTATGAAAAAGTTGTCCATAAGAAAGTGTCATGTATCGAGGAACTTTTTAACTACGTAAATAAAAATTTATCTCACTCCCTTTCTGAAAAAAGGGCAAATAATTTCAAATGAATCTTTCTATAAAATATTACATGTTTGGATTCTACGGGAAAAATAAATAAACTTTATTTGGAATATTTCTTTGAAAAATGTTTCATCAAAAGTTATAAATATTTACACTTTCAAGTAGAGCATTCAAACTTTATTAAATAAAAAATAAAAATCTAAAGCCTTTTATTTATAATAAAATCATAAATAAAAGGCTTTATAGGTTTTCATGTTTTATTTAATTTATATGATATTTCATGATTTTATTATTAGTTTGAATGCTCTCTGAAGTTTAAATGTTTATAACTTTTGATAGAAATATTTTTCAAAGAGATGTTCCAGATAAAGTTTACTTGTTTTTTTCTTGACAATATAAATGTGTAACATTTTATAGGAGATTCCATTTAAAATTATGAAATTACTCCTTTCAAGAGGGAAAGCCAGGGTGAATTTTTGTTTAAGTAGTTAGAAAAGCTCCTCAAATACATGAAATTTTCTCAAGAATAACTTTTTGTGTGGGACGACAAATATTTTTATAGTTATTGGCTTGTCACAACACACACACACACACACACACATCTTTACATGGGTCATTTTGTATATTATCTATTACGATAAACATTATTAAATGCTTCAGTAATCAAATTGAAAGACACTCGTCTCGAATAGTTTAGAAATTCCAAATTCGTATCCTGATTAAGGTATAATAATATTTCTCGCAATAAATTTTTTATAACGTTTTGAAATACTAGCATTATTATCAAATCGATCAATTGAATTTGTGAGATCATTTCAGTTAATATAGCATCTACGCGATATAATCTGTGTTGCAAATTTGACAACAATCGGCGCGGAGTTTTTATATAACTGAAAGATATATTTAAAATTTACATATAAATATTATTAAGCACAAATATCTAGTCTCGATGTCTCTATGTTTAACATTTTCTTACTGTTATTTGGAAATTATTTTATTATATAAAAAAATATATAATTCTGAGAAAAAAATCACGCGATTACCTTTCGTAGTCACGTAACGGTTAAAAAATGTACCGCAAGAGAATTTTAGTTTATGTAACGGAGTTTGCTTCCTTCAAAAAATTTATGCTGCTAAATAACATTTTCTATTCCTATTTTACAATATTCCTTCATGCCTGATCGTCAACTTCATCACAAATATTTAATCGACTCTCTTTTACGGATCTTCATTTTATATTAATAAATCGTTACATACCGGAATTTCAAAACTGAAATTTCAAATCTCATCTTAAATGTCCCTCTTTGGAGCGATAGCGAAGAAACAGTTATATTACGCTACATTACTACTAAGGATAACGGATATTTATGCATTCGAGCAAAGATTACATTTGCTCTCCTTGGCACCTAATCTTCTTGTCTCAACACTTAATTGCCCATTGGAATCGTGCGAATGAGCGCATCGCAGAGTATACTAGAACTTAATATACGCTCAATTAGGGTGCTTACTATGCATACAGACGTACTTACCATATAGGCAATAGTGTTGATAGGCTGCGAGACACGGCCGTGTTTCTTTTCCTGTGTCGTGGAGCCATCTTTGCTCTCGTTATCGGAATCTATGCAGAAAAAAAAATAGATTTCACTCATGTTTTTTGAACAACATATTAATCAACAAAGCATATTTGATGTAACATTTTATCTCGATTTGTCTATAAGATTACGCAGATATCCTCCATCCATAAATATCTTATATATAGTTATATTTAATCTTATTTGTAAAAATGACTTGATGAAAAAAATCAGATTTCAGATTAAACGTATCTACTTCCAAGTATCGAGTCTGGAGAGATATTAAAAGAAGATACTGCACATTTATCCCGTTTTTTTTTTCAATAAACTCAAATTTACTTTTAGATAAATCGTGCGACTGCGATAATATTACTGTAAGAGTTTTAACATATTATATCTGTTACATAAAATAGTTAAATATATTGTAAAATGCTACATATACACAGGGCGGCACAAGAATCAAATATTGTACGATTCGATTTATATATAACACATTTATTTTTAATAAAATTAGTATAGAACTGGTATAGAATTAATATCAAAGTCAATTTAAAAATTAGATAATTAAATGATATAACATTTCGTGAGCTATTCCTGTATAATATCTATGTGTCCAAAACTGAATTGTAGAATGTAGACAGAAGCAAATTTTGCTTCGGTAAGATGCATTTTGCAGCATGAAAGAGATATACGATGTTATCCTACGTATAGTGTTTCCTCGATAAGGACAATGTCTGAATCTTCGTTGAGTCTTCGCGAAACAAAATCGATATCAATCTACGTTCCTGAGAGGAAAAAAAATAGCTGCAATGAGATGTTAAACATTCACGGCAGTAAGTGACGGTTAAATTTAATTTCTACTTTCTTTCTCTAGTCCGCCTACCCGATTACATTACTCATCGCCAGTGCAATCAGCTGCACTGTGGCGACTGCGACTCGATGATAAACCACCAAGCACGTGACGGGTCACGCAAAAGTCATTCTAGGGGTTGAATCTGCTGCATATAAGATAAACGCGGTTAATTATTGCCAATTTAAGCGTTCGTTCTGTCGCGAATGGAAGACCATCGCGAAAATCTTATTTCAGAAGGTGAACGGCTGATTGTGAAAGGCGAGGCACATTCCTATTATAATATTATTAACTTTATTTTATTATACTTATTGACAGAATCTGTCGCACTTAGAGAAACTATTTTCTCCCGATTAGATGTATATTTATTGTTAATTAATAACATTGCGATTTCTTGATTTAATTGTAAATAATCACCACTCTCTAAATGTAGTGCTGATATAGTATCAGTCTGATACACTCGTATAAAATCGATAGATATTATCAGCGCATTTATTATTATAATATTAATTAGCTTCATAAAATTAAGAGCCTCGAGTATTAAACTGATATTATATCGAAAAATAAATCCGGGTTGTATATCTATTTTTTCAGTACGTGCATAACGGAACGCATCCAATCATATATGTATGATTGGTATAATCGCCAAAAGCCATGAAAAAAGACATCAATACCAGATTAGTCATATATATATATATATATATATATATATATATCATAAATGAACAACCACCTTTCCTATTATTTTTTCTGCAATGAACGATCTGGAAATAAAATTTTCTCTATTGTATTCCATGAGCAAACGTGACAAGAGTAACGAAGAATCACGCGACGACCAATCTGAAAGGTTTGTTTTTCTCCTCCGTGGCCTTCGATAAATGATTCAGACACTTTACTCAATTTTAACTGGCATTCAATTCACGCCATTGCGCAATAAACTTGGGATGACTACGAAAACGTTATTTTAACCGATACGACAGCGCGGCGCGCGTGGACTTGACACTTCTACAGATTTGCATATAATTTATTGCATCTCACACATGTCGCAGATGGTCGCACATGTAAAATTAATTAATATGTATTGAAACCATCGACACAAAGCGGAATATACGTAAATCAAAATGGCTAAAGTTTCTACTACTCAGATCCGATATTACTTTACTCTATTTTATTCTATTTTAAATTGAAGAAAAATCTATTAATTTAAAGATATCATTTAGCCTAATAATAAGCCTTGAATTAATCTAAACATCTTCTTTGAAAAAGAATACAAGCAATTATACTGTATTATTCACGTTTCAATTATATCTTTATTTGCGGTATATTTATTATTAATGATTGTAACAACAATAAATCTATATAAATACGGAATAAAATATTTATTCAAAATATAAATTTATTTAAAGTGTAAATTTGACAATAAAATTTGCGGTGTTCAAATAGCGAGCGCTTCACAAAGTAGGTATTATTCGCTCACGTTTCAAATATAACAAAGTAAATAATTTCTCTTGAACTTGCTAATAAAATGAAAATAAAACAATTTCCACGTTTAGAAATTGAAAGAAATTTAAGTAAACATTATTGAAGAGCTACTTTCAAAACAGCAATATTTACGTTATGAAGAGGCAAAGTTGACCAAGCTTTTACTTCGCGCGGACGTACACGAGAAACGCATAATTCACGTATGATACCTTGTATTTATTTTTAAATGTACGTCTCGCGTTAAATGTTTTTTTTTTCCCACATTTTCCGAATACCTGTACTTGAGTGCTGCGAACTGCCTGAGAAGAGCCGTGAGTCTCTTTGCGCCACATAGTACACAACATAATCATGAAATTCTTTCTCGTAGATATGAATGTTGTTCGGCTCGTAGTCCGCGTATTCCCACTGTGAATCCATCATGATTAGACCATCAAATTCCATCGCCATTAACATTGCCAAGTCGGAGCATCATCGCATTTCTCGATCTTTTTTTAAAATTGCCCAGACAATGGATATTTCTTGCCGTCCAAACCTGTCTACGCGAACGCGTTTAATATTTTGCATCGACAGCATCGGCGAAATAACACTTCGTTTCCGTAACTGATAGTTGTTAATTGATGAAGTCAGCGCGAAATCTAATTAGATAATGAAAAGCATACGCCGGTTTTTAATTTCATTCTCATTTTTCTTCAGCATTTTGAACTAAAATGTTTTCATGTAATGCAATAGCTGGATAAAAAACTCACAATAACGTTAATAACACTAAATTCTTTTCAAAGTGTTTTAGTATTATTCTGAAGATTTTTTCGCACTAAACACAATATCGTAGATTTGCATAGTACGTTAGGATTTTAAGTAAGTTAAGGTAAAATGAGCAAAAAATATGTTAATACTTTATGATTTTCGCCATTTTCAACACATTTTTACGATAAAACAAAAAATAAAGTGTTTCTGAATGCAATATCTAAAAGTACAATTGTAAAGTTTTCAAATAGTTTTTAATTTATGATCGTAATTTATGACTCACTTTCATCAAGTTTAAATTTTAGACTTTCTATATAATTACACATAATAAATATACAGAAAGTCTAAAATTAAACATAAAAATTTTTCATTTTTTTCTTTTCGAAATCCCGTAGTATATATCTCGAAGATTTTTTCTTGCTGAATACGATATCGTCGTCAGAATTTTCGTAACATATCAGGATTTTTAGTAAAATTGAAGTGAAGTGGACTAAAATGCACTCCAATTTACCGTTACATCTCAATTTGCCAAAAATCCTGAAGTGCTACATTCTAACGATGGCATCGTGTTCAGCGCAAAAAAATCTTCAGTACTATGGCACTTCAAAGAGAAAAAAAATGATTCTTTTGTCTAACTGTGTAATTATATGACATACAGAAAATCTGAAATTCAAACAGTCACAACTTGATAAAAATAAGTCATACAATTATAAATTAAAAACTCCATTTCAAAAGCTCTTAAATTATATTTTTATATACCGTAGACTTAATTTAGAAAATTTCGGGCCGTAAAAAATGTTGATTGAAAATGACCAAAAGCATCATTTGTGGCACGTTTCACCTCAATTTATTGATTACTATTCCGTGTTACGCAAATTCGACCAACAGTATTACGTTAAACACGAAAAAATCTTCGAGAAATGTACTATATTACTTCGGAGAAAGAAAAACGTGACTTTTTGTCGAACAGTGTAATGAATAATATAAATTACGCAAAATTTGTTTAATAATATGATATAAACATATTTAAACAGGTTTTACATAATTTATATTATCGCGACAAGAAAACACAAATTAAAACTTTACAATCATAAATATAAAAGCATTTGAGCTTTTCCGATAATAGGCTACGTTAAAAGCGCATTGTAAAATAATGTTAGTAAATACTAGTTGTTCGTAACAAGCTCGAGTTTCAAAGTTTTAACATTAACAAGTGACTTAAGGAAACACAATGATATTGATTTCTTCAGTTTCTCGCTAATTTTATCTACACTCAAACGGAGCGCTCGTTACGCTCAAACGGAGCAGTGCAAAGTAGTAGCTCAACTTGCAAAAAGAGAAAAAACTGATTTCATACCAAAGCTGTTCAAACTAAAATCTACATATGAATGAAACGGTAGTGCAGTCACAGTTTACTTCGTCACTTTCCATAACCTTTTCACCTCCAGTCGTTTTTATCGGTTAAACTTAGTGTTCTAAAAAATTGATCTTTATACTGAAAAAATTAAATTTTAATAAATATTTATTTCAATAATTCTAAATTCCAAATGCTGTAAATTAAAAAAAATCTATATAAAACACAAGTTTAAAGAAATAAAAATTCGCATGCATCACATACGATAGGTGCAAGAAACAGTGAAAGGGTTAATAAATAACATATGCAAACAAGTTTACGTAATTTTACCTTTTAAGATGAAAGACATTAAATATTAAATTGTTCAAACGAGAACATTTTATTAATATTGTCACAGAAGGATATTACCGAAGATTAATTTCGTTCCATCTGAAACAAGCCTTTTTGCAAAATCAAGCTATCAACGTTGCATTGCGTGTCTCAATTTCTTCATGTGGACGGAAACGTGTGTAGCTTCGCGAGACACTTTCTCCTACCGGCATTGGTCGACCTTGTCACTGGCGACACATAAAAAGTGCTCGTTTGGTGGAGCGGTATAAAACCGGCTGCGCCGAAACTTTCTCGCGTGACAGACCAAACACGTGCGATAAAGCAATTAGTCCATTCTGAATCACCGAAATGAAATCTTGATATTCAATCATTTTGACTTTGATTCCTCACATTTTGAGTGTAGATAACTTTTTTTTTTCTTATCGTGTAATTATTTTCTTTAAATAAAAAAGTAATATGTACATTTCGTTTTTACATAAAGAAAGTAATGTTATGTAGGTATATATCCGCATATATAAAGATTAGGTATTACCTCAGAGCTGTGCGTTTAAGCGTAAAGTAAAAAATCTGCATCTGCGTGTACACAATGTAAACTATATAAATTGTGTTTTATATGTTATCTATGCAAACAATCAATGTAAGCAATCTATAGATTATTCAAGTCCATATTCTTTGTCATTGCATTAAACTGCACTAAAGCTGCTATCTCGCTTAAATATTTATTTTCTAAACTTTAATATTTTAAAATTTTCACAAATATGCAAGAACTTTTTTTAAGTTTTTTTTATGCAGTCCGGAATAATATAAAAATCTGCGTTGAATTTATGTTGCTGACGAAAGATGCAAAATTACATACCGACGGAGAAATATTTATATAATATTCTTTTATACATCTTTTATATAT
>NW_017305916.1:912970-924730 GCF_001594115.1 Trachymyrmex septentrionalis
TTACATATATATAAAATATGTACAAATAAAGTAATTTTGCGATTTGTAAAAATTCTGTTTTAAATACGGTGCACATATAATGATGATTTCGTAGTACAGAGGTTTCGAGACATTCGCGAAAAAATTCGCAAGCGAGAAATAATGCGAACCGACACTATCCCGCGGTGGAAACGTACTGCGCTCGCAGAGAGAATTGCCGCTCGGCAGCGGCACTTATCGCACGAAAGCGATAACGGAAATGAGAGAGAAAAGTTGTAGCTGCGGTTCTCTGGTGATTCCCTGTATTTTTCGACGTTGCAAGGCAAACGTCATCCGTGCACGGCTGAAACTGCGCGAGAAGGTGTCTCGAATGTCTCGATCACGTGAATAATTAGCGCGTCGCGCACTCGCGGAGGTCGTCGGGTGTCACCGATCGGCGGTGAAGAGGAACAATCGCGATCGCGACGCCGGAGTTGGAAGTACGGATGACATCAACGTCGCGCCGATCTACGCGGACAGACACCTTGTGAGTTACGAACACGACGTCGTTTCGCGGTCGCCGACGACCGAATGACTGATCGTTCATAGATCGCCATGATGGGATCGGATCGACGTCACTCTTGGCGGGACTTTTCAACTGCCATTTTATCTGAATCGATAAAGTTTGTTTGTGTTGCTTGAAATCTTTAAACATTTTTACACTAAAAAAAGGTAAATATATATTCAAGTGTGTATTGAAAGAGATTAACACTGTTCTGTACGGTGCCAATTTTAAATAACTTGACTATCACATGCCACAAGGATGATCTATAATATTTTTGTTTTATGTTATATTTGTTAAATATATATTAAAAACATAAATTTTTATGTAATAGTTCAAAAATTATTATTATAAAGTAGAAGGTCCCATGTACTAATATTATATCATATATTATAATTATGTAACCACGCGCATGTCAGAAATTATTTTATGATTGTGTTTTGTTTTTACAATCAAAATGTGAAACGGAAAGTCCAGCGTGGATCACTTGATATAGAACGTATTAATTACGAAATTAATCCCTGAGATTCTTGGAATAGGATATCGAATTGGATGAGATCGCTTTCGCAAAATTCTCGGAAATTCATATTCACGAACGTTGTTGTTGCACAATGTTAATTAACATTTACAATAAATTGTATAAATAATAAAGAACTTTTGATACCCAGATATACGCAAATTATAATGAAATGGTTCAAACAACAACGAAATGATTCGTTTCGTTAGCCAATCAAATCATTGCGGCGTATCTTTGGTATCATTACAGAACATAATTTTCGTGTCTCGAAGGATCGTTCAGATAATTAGTCTCATGCGAGAGATGTTCGATACGTTTGCCAGTTGCGGCATGTAATGAATAAATTATTGAGCTGTGACAACGAATACATGAATAAGAGACAAATGTAATTCCACATCGCTCTCAAACGTCACATTCAGATCGATAACTTTCACATTAATAATAATCTCACAATTTTTTATAAATTAAAGTATCATATATGTAGCTACTTTTTTCTGTCACACACATAATCAATTAATTTGTTATTATTACACAAAAATTATTATATATATGCATAATTTAAATAATGATTAAATATATATACATATACGAGTATTTAATATAATTTCGGCACTGATAATTGGTGTGGCTCTTATTAGCAATTTAATTGATTTGTGATTTATCTCTTCTTAAAGCTAAAGAAATATATTTTTACTCAATTATATAGAGAAAGTCTTCTATATATATTATGAGATACGCGCCTAATTATGAGATAGCGGTGTTTCTGCTAAACTAATAGACGCTATCTATTGATTCCACCATGAATTTATTGCTCTTGGATTGAAAATTGTTTAGTAGAAAATTTATTATTAGATAATGCCTGTAGTCAGTAAAAAAAGATTTTAGAATTTGAATATCTTCAAGTTTCATTGAGATGAGTCTTTAAACATTGTTTATTATTTAATAAATAAATATTTGGCAATAAATTCTTCATGTAATGATAGAGTAAGGTCGTACTAATAGAAAAATACGGGATATGTTGAATTGCTTAATTATAGAAGTTAGATTTGATGATCGCAAAACCGTAAGGCGTGGAAATCGTAATATGAGATACCCAGGGTATTTCTAATATCAAATAACCCATGCTCTCATGTCATAGTGAAAATCATTGCTAAAGTATAAATGTTATTGTACAATAATAAAAAGGACGACCAGAATGAACGTCGAGTGCCTATTTCTGCGATGCTTGATTTCAACTACTTCAAGACGAGTTCTGGATATAATGTATCGCATACTCATTTTTCGCGCACTCTGGCTGTGTTTGTTTGCATTTAAGAAACATTAAATAAAGTTTTTTTAGTTGCAATATACCGATATACTTTGCGTTTTACTATCGATTATTTCTCGGGGCATCTCATATTAGGAGCACAATTTTTTGACTTTGCAATTTGCTCACATTTTACATTTCTTTAATTAAAAAAAAAAATAAAATTTGAATTAAATTTTATATAACATTATCTTAAAGCTTATTAAATTTCCTTCAAAATGACCTATTATTTTTTTAAATTCTGCCCATAGACTTCATTTACCCAAAATGGACTCGGTATCTCATAATAGGGTCCTTTCGCCTACATATAATTATATATACACATATAAAAACAATATATATATATATATAAATGAGATAAAAACAAAATTTGTATTATATATTATTCTATTAAAATGTATCAAAATAGAAATGTGTTAGGCAATACTAATTTTGCTAATCTCGTTTTTGACAGTATCTCATGCATAAATAACTATTAGGAGCAATTAAGTTCCACATGCGCATTTCGCTTAATCATGTAAAACAGGTTTTGCGTTGAAAGAGACGGAGAACGCAGAAATTTAAATATGCCCACGAATATTTAAATGTACGCGCCCAGGCTAAGGCTAAGGCTAAGGCTATGAATGCGTTCCATTTAACATTCGTAATATTCGTAAGCATCATTTCATACCTGTCATAAAATATTAAAGGATGTAATGATGCATCCGAGCGTAGCGAATGTTAAATAAAAACATACTCTATATATATGTTTGGGATTTATAAATCACGACAAAATGCTCCCTTAATGCGAATGAGTTAATGCAAATAATTTTCCACCGCTTTATTTCTTGGCCATCATGCGTCCCTCCAGCTTCCGAGAAACTATTCAAAGTCTCACTTGATATTCGTGCAAGGCATAATCGGGAATAAACGTTTGCATAGCCTGTGCGCAACTAGTGTCGTTGCAATGTAAACAGTCGCATGTATGCATAGATATGACGACGAGAGAACCCCGATAAAAACGTCAATGCAATCGACAAATGCATCATGCTTGGAATATCGCTGCTCTCTCTCAATTTTTTTCTCTTATTTAATGTTCTTCGCAGAAAATGATCATCCCGTAAAAGAAATAAAAAAAATACAGCCAACTACATATAATTGGTAACATTAAAATATTAGCAAAAAAATTGGATTATTCATATAACACGAAATACTCGCCGATAGGTTTACTTGCTTCAAATTGGTATAATTTGGTTTAATTTAATTCCAATAAATAAATAACGGTTAATATAATAATAAAACAGTTTAAAAGAAAAATTACTTTCGAAATTCGTTCGATTAATACGCCGCAAACAACGATTGTAACTTCGAGCGCAGAAGGTGGTAGATGGCGACCGGATTATTTCGCAGACGTGCAATTCCACAGACGGCTGGCGCGAGTAATGAGATAAATTTCTAACGATAGTTGGAAACAATTGTCTCTTGGTGAACCCTCCGTTGCTATTAGAGCCACACCCGCGTGCATATGCACGGCAAACGAGTCAAATGTTCGCGCTGGTATCTGGGTTGCTCGCGTACTTGAAGCGGATTTAATAAACTGCGCGCGAAACCTAACCGTCGAGACAGAATCTAAATTTTCGTGGCAATTTCGCATTCACGAAATAGAGCGCGGCATGATGACGCCAATAGCGATTTGAGCCGCTGCATTCAAGTTCGTTCCTTGCGCAATAAGCGTAAATATAAGTGTAAATATAAAAGTAATAAAAATCCTGAATGCGCCCGTTATTTTATCAAGTGACTGAGATATCAAATAAATTAAGGCTATGGCATACAAAAAAGCAATAAAAGCAAATCAACTTTTCGGATTTGCTTCTGCTTACATTATTGTCCTATTTTCTCTACTACGATGGACTGATTCGTTTACTGCTTTTCTTTTTTCTGTACGCCATGTGGTTTTTATAGGTGATACAATAATAATACTAATATACAAGGTTTTGTGCAAGAGCATATAAAGACTGTTTCTAAAATAATTTTCGACGCTAAGTCCGAATTTGCCATTGAAATATTTTTATCAGGTCTGATTTTTGAGATGTAAGAAAAAATATTTTTTATAATATACAGTGAAGTTTTATCAAAATTAAGAAATAAATCAGAAGATTGAACGGTTCAATTTTTGTGTTTTATATGATTTTGAATCGGTTTCACGCATTGGAATCTAGGCAGCAGTTTAACATGTTTTTGTACTGCTACTTTTGATAACGTGATAACATTTCTCAATCATCATCAAGTTCTGGTGGAAACCTTACTGACCACTTGTATCCAACTTATTTAGAAAAAATATTTATCTTAAAATATTTATCTTAAAATATTTATCTTAAAATTAATATGCTATCTTTGACCTGATAGAATTTTTCTGACAACATTCGAACTCAACATTTCAAAGTGCTTATAGTATTTTTATTCAAAATTCCAGGTAAAATTAGACAATTTAAAAAAAATGAAATAAATTACAACTATGAAATAAATTAGAATGCAAGTAATGCAAACAAACTTTATATTGTAAATTAGTAGAAGACAGAAGGAAGACTTTCACGAGGCTATATCTATTATTCTATACAATTGGAGTCATGAAATCTACATATATATAGGGCAATATAAAAAAGATTCACTGCAATATAGCGAGCTACTCTCTTCTGCTGAGAATTTTTTAGTAATGCCACCTTTTTTAAATAAAAATTTGCGAAACTGATTGTACGTGAATATACGCGGAAGTGTATGCCACTTATTTTTAATCAATTGTCCACATTTCATATCATAAAAAAAAAGATATTTTCAGAAAGAAAGAGAAATAAGTAAAATTTCAAAAATTTCCAGGAGTATCGATAAAATCTTTCTCTCCCAAATTTTCAAAGATAAAAGAATCCCCTGAAAATGTTCAGTTTTCCATATTTTTCTAGGTAATAAACATTCTGAAGTAATATCTTCTTCTTCTTCTGAATTATCCATCCCGATTAAGAGTGATTCTTAGACGACAATATATACTATCATTTCATCATTTGTTTGTAATCCCACCGATCTCCCGAGATCAGATCTACGTTCCGTTTGTCGAAACACTGTTCCATTAATTACAACAGCACTTTATCTTTAATCCTGCGCGTCAATTAGTCTTCATTAAGCTCTCGAGCTATGCTGGAT
The DNA here is from genome assembly GCF_001594115.1 of Trachymyrmex septentrionalis. NCBI lineage: Eukaryota > Metazoa > Arthropoda > Insecta > Hymenoptera > Formicidae > Trachymyrmex > Trachymyrmex septentrionalis. The sequence goes on from NW_017305916.1 coordinate 918,488, forward strand.
ATTGATAACGTGCGTCGGTACGAAGTATGCGCGAGATAGGGCGATCGATCACACGTGGCACTTGTGCCACTTCGAGAAAGTAAGTCAATGTAACTCGCCCGAGTAAGGCTGCGCGCGGCTGATTCGTCGAAACAGTCCAGGTCCCTGAAACCTTCATTTAGTATAGATCGCGTCATCATCATGATCAGCCTCTCCAATTCGCCTATCCGTCGGCGACGTCAGCCGGAACTTCCGCATCGGATATTCTGTGGATGATCGAGTGTGCGTGAATCCGCGCGCGATATCGACGGACATGTTAAATGATCTTCGATAGCGTAACTCGGCGAATCAAATCGATCATTGCTACAGAAAGAGCACGTGTCGTACAATGACATATCGCTCGAAAGTAAAAAAAGACAAATTGCCGCTTAATATTAAATTCTTAATATTAAAATTGTAATATTAAACAGTCTGGATATTTCCGACCACTTTCAAGTTTAATATCATAATATCGAATTAAATGCAAATGAATTATATAGGCAACTCACCGAGAGTGTCTTTGCCAAGAACGCTTCATTAACATTCGTTCTTTAAATTTCGTCGTTCGGAATCGACGTTAAAAAATGTAGGCCCCACATGATTGCGTACAACCAACGTGCACACCACAGGCTTATGAAAGAAGTCACCACGGTCGGTCACGGGCAACAGAACTAAGAAGAATGCCCGTTTCTACCAATGTAGCTTAATTTTAATCTCGGTTCAACTAACTCTTCATTCTCTTCTAATTTGAAGAGTAAGTTGAACCAAGATTGAAGTTAATCTACATTGTTAGAAAAAGGGCATGAAAGATATACCATTTACGATTTTTTAAAGAGAATAAATCTCGACATCTTTTCTAAAATAATATGAAGTCGTAATGTTCACGAGATGTATTCGAGATTTATTCCATGTGGTTTGAATTTTTACGCAAAATATCCTATCGCGATCGATTGTTGCAATTATTTAATAGTGTACTCACCTCTCGAGAGTTTATCCACAGATTCAAAACGTCCTTCGACCTTGTTCCGTAGAGCATCCAAATCGAAGGGTGCTGTAAATCCATGATCCACACTACGGCTCTTGCTCCTGTAATAGAGTAAATGTAGTTGCTAATTAGCTTTACTCTCGTTTATATCTCGAGCTCGTTGCACAATAAATTTGATTAAAGTAAAACGAAATCTGCTGAAAAGTAGATTAGAGGAGAAGAATGTGTCGAGATGTACTCTACTCCAGACGTTTTTAAAAAATTAATTTTAAATTCCCTGCAAATTCCACTCCAAAAATGTCGATTTGCAAGATTTGCTTAAAAAGTCGTTTGAACAGAAAAGAGAAAAAAAATAGTTGAAAATGTGAAATGAAAATGATGTAAAATGAAAATAAACGCGCGAAACTATCGGATAATGAAAAGGTATTTGTTTGCAGTTTACGTCTCTGAAATGGAATCAAGACGCTTGCACATTCGGAAATAGAGTCAAGAGAACTCGTCGACTTACTCTTGTGGGATGTGCGCGGGTAGACGTTAATAGTTTGGCGTGACACTATTTGTAAAACGCTCAGCTCAGTGGAAGCAATCTCGCGTAGCCATAACAAAACGTAATTTCACGATGCAACGAACCGTGCACTGTGCAGGTTGTCTCCATAAGTCGCGTCGTCTACGAACGCGTGGCCGACAAAGATAAAGTCCAATGAAATTCCTGCGAATGGGTCTGAATAATACGATATAGTGAAACGTGAAAGAAAAGAAAAAAAAAGAAACAATCGGTGAATGAAAAAATCGGTGAACGAACTTGCGTTATGTCACAACAGTGAGATAACATATATATGAGATAACAGATATATTGCTGTAAGTCACATTTCTGTTAAGTTTCTTTTAGAATTGTTTTAATTTTTGTAATTTTCCACTTTACGTGTAATTACATAAATTTCTTTTGCAATCATCTTACGGCTAGATTTACCGTTCAGTAAAAAGAAAAAAAGACGTATTCAAAAAAACAAGATTCTACTTCTAAATCTTGGCAGTCTTACATGCTTTTTATATACTTGCGTGCATTGTTCTAAAGGATGCAAAATCATACTATATTCTAAACATCAGCAACAATAATGAGATAATATCTATTTATAATACTTAGTTCTTACTGCTGAAGAGAAAATAGAGAAGTAATGGGATGATAACGTGCATATGTGTTTTGCATACCTGACATAAGACGTCGAGAGATTTTCCGTCGATTTCGAGGTGACATCCTGAGAGAAACGCCTGGACCTGGGATGCAACAAACAATCCAAAACAAGGATGGTGAAAACACATGCAATCTACAACGTGCGCAGGAGCTTAAAAAACTAAAGTCATAATTAAATTGAAAGAAAAAGTAAACTGCAGTACGCTTGAAAAGTAATTTCTATCCGGAAAACTATTTTCCACGCAGAGAGTACTTAAAGTATTTTAACCTTTCGCAGAATTTAATGAGCGACCTTGCGTACTTGACACTTTTAATTCGCACTGTATGAATGTGCAATTTATCAAGTATAGCAAATTTTTCACAGTTTTGTGTATGTGTGAAAATAGTATTAATTCATCACATTTGTTTGTGAAACAAATTTTTATTTTTTCAAAATTTCACTAAAATACATGATAATTCGAAATTCTTTTCTCTTGTTATATAAATTTAAAAATACCGTTAATATAACGGCATTACTCTTTTTCCAAAATATTCACTCTTCTACAAAAACGTGTCTTCAATTTAAGTAAAAAATTCCACTCCAAGCGTACGGCAGAACTGCCAAATCAAATTAAAAACAAGCGTGGGTGCAAAAAGCAATTCGGCAAGAGCATGACGCTCGCAGCTTGAAAATAAAACATTCTGAACATCAAATCGAACTAATCGTCAGAAAATTAATGATCGTAATGCATTGTAGCACTCTAATGGATGCTCATGCAGCTTTGTTATTTGTCGCAATCCGTGCTGTGGACAACAAGTGTTGTCTATGTCGTGCGCGTAAATCACGAAAATGCAATTGCACTTCATGCGGCAGTAGCCATACTCGATTCGCTCAATTTGAAAAGTAACATCTGCGCGCACTCGCGGGAGGCTGCGACTCTTCCCGCGCTAATTGCATCCGACGTTTTAATTCAATTACATTCGACACGGCTTAGCGGGTTCACTCGTTACTGGGGAAGAGGTCCGAATTAATGATTCCTATAAAATATCAGAAATTCTTTTCTCGAAACAATATACACTAACACTGAAAAAAAAAAAGAAGATATTACATCAACAGCGTTATTTTAATTAAAAATAATTATATTAATTCAATAACAATATTAATGAAACAAATAACGTTTTAAAACAAAAGCATAATGTATTTGTTAGTGTTATCGAATTAACAAAATTATTTCCAATTAAAATAATGCTGTTGATACAACATTCTTTTTTCAGTATATTTACATTTTTTAATCCAACGAAATATGACTTAAATATTTTATTCTAAAACTATTGAATTATTCCAAATCTGATTCAATAAAAAAATTTATACCTTTTTTTACTGTGAATTAAAAAAATTATTCACGAAGGCTATTGTACAACAAAAAAATAAGAAATATGTTTGTTGGTTCTTAATAAAAAAAGTCGTTTAGATTAATTATATGTTCAACTTTCTTTAGGGATTTTTTTTTAGAGAGCCATTTTTTAGAAATAAGCAAATTTTGTGGACCGCATAATTATTTATATCGTTTGCATAAAATAAAAAAAACATGTTTTTATATTTTTTGCTGGCAAATAATTCACAGGCAGACCGCAAGTTGAACATCACTATGGTTTAGAGAGATTATTCTATAATGCAATATATCACAAGCGAGTGGAGTATTATTCATTAAGTGAATAATCGAATTATCCACATTACCGATGAATTAAACGATGAAATTGGATTATTTGAGGTAGCAAATTTTAAGTTAAAGATTTAAGAAAGTTTCTATTGTAGAATTGCGGTTGTCTCTACATTTAGCGCTGTAATATTTAGCAACTCGGCAGAAACTCGGAAGTAATGTGAGCCAAAGGGCGCACACGTGTACACTAATCAAAACTGAGAGAAAATGTTTTATGTATCGGAAGATATAAATTCGAAACTTCGCAGCATATATCTGAATACAGAGATGAAATAATAATGTACAAAATATAACGCTCAGTACCTTCGGATGTGATTCATTTTAATTGTTCCGACCACACACATACATACATTTCAATTGCTCCGACCAAGGGCTTCGCAATTTGTGCAAAGTTGGATTTTACTGGCGATTAGGCAGAATAAATTTGCGTTAAATCGTACGACGTTATGCCAATAATTAGCCGTCGAAACAGCCTGAAGGGCAGGCAAAATTAATATTACTGTGCGACATTCCAGGAAATAAAATAAATTGTCGAGCAATATTTAATTAAGTGACCTAACGCGCGCACCCTTTTCACCGGTCCGGATAAATATGAGCGGACAGATATAAATAGCTTTGGCACAATTTCGATGGCTCTTGTTTACGCGCCCGTTGCTTTCACGCACGGGCAATATACTTCGCCAAAAAACAAATATTTACGTAACACTTCGCGATGTCGTGAGTTATATTCGCAATTTTCCGCGACGGAGGCTGAAAGATGGCACTAAAGTATACATTTGCTGAGGAAATACTTCATGATTGCGCGATAAAAAATGCATAGCATTATGTTAATTATGAAAATCGCGGTACGAATCGAGAGAAGGACAATTAATAAGTCACTATACTGCGAATTCTCGGCCATCGGAGATATAAATAATAAATTCGTAATCCCAGTCAATCGAACGGACTTTCGATGAAACCACATAACCGCGTGCCTGAAATATTTACTCGTTTATATCGCAATATCGGAATTTTTAATCCCTCTTTGAACCTGAAGTGCAAACTTATATGTATCTTCCTACAACTGTTTACATTTCATACACCAAATTTATCGCAATCAATCTTTGAATTTCTTTTTAATTAACAAAACCTCGTAATTTGTTCGAATGTCACGGATAACAAAATGAAGAAGGTATAATTGTCTATTTCACAAAAAATTATACAATAAATAATTTAAACCCCAGTAATATACCTAATTGTTAATCGATTTTAAAAATATTTCTTCACTTGTTTCAATTATTACAATATAATAACAGCGCCTGGAAGTAGGCAACTGTGAACAACTGCATGCATAGATGACGTCGATTTTTTTGCAGGCGCTTTTCTCTCTTATTAAAGTTCCTTTTCTTCTCATTATAGTTTCCTTATTATAGTTTCATTCATATATCTACTGACGTAAACAGTGATTCAGACACAGAGCGAGACGTGCCAAGATGCGCCACAAGCTAACATTAAAATAATACGAGTATTAGACTAACAAATAATTAGAGTATTAATATTAGATATTGCCACGTCAACCAAAATTGAAAATAAAATTTCAGTAAAATCGAAGCAGAATTATTGCCACAAACTTTGATGGACATTTCATTTTTATTTAAGATTTTTTCAATCCTCTTTTTAAAAAGCTTTCAATTTTCGAATTTATTAAATATAAACTTGGAGAGAAGAACGACAAATATATTTTACACCGATCTAATATTTATCAGTTACATACATATTTTTTTTAAACCTTTATAATTTTAAATTTTACATTTTTTTTAGATTTTATAAACTTTAAATATTTTAATGTAAATAAAACAATAGCCATAATGTGAAGTACTATAATATCTCAATAATAATCTCAAATATAATCTTAATAAGAACGTTATAATAATATAACAGTACAGAATATTCATAGTTTCATGATAAGCTTTTCTAATTAAGTGTACCAAACGTGCGAATAATAAATTACAGAAGAGACTTTATACTAAAGTTCTCTCTGATTTTTTCCTGCGGCTAATGTGTACTTTTGGAACTTAAAACGAGATAGGTAAATATTTAATATTTGGCGAAAGCGAGAAAGAGTTTTAGTGTAGTGCAGGAATAAAATCAGAATTTAAAACAACAGCATAAAACAATCGCATTTGAAAACGATGAAAGTTGTATCGCTAAGAAAAAAAAAAATAGAGAACTCTGCTTTTAATCCACACGAGCGCATTTCAATCTATTCGGAAAAGTTTCATCATAATGACTTTACTGTGAAAGTTTACGTACACTCTCTCTCTCTCTCTCTCTCTCTCTCTCTCTCTCTCTCTCTCTCTCACTCTCTC
>NW_017305916.1:924755-933407 GCF_001594115.1 Trachymyrmex septentrionalis
CTCTCTCTCTCTCTCTCTCTCTCTCTCTCTCTCTCTCTCTCTCTCTCTCTCTCTCCAGCGACGATACAAAATGGATAGTTGATTTGCGAGCAATCGACAGTTAGCAGTTAATAATGCAGAGTTTCGGATGACCTCCTTACGCTTGAACGCGACTCAAATGGCTCGAGTTACGTGTCCGTGCGGTAATCCGTCACCAATGGATGCAGTAGTAATGGACGGTACCTCGATACCTCGGTATCTCGGTACCTCGGTACGTGTACAGACGCCGTGCAATTTCCCCCATTCCCCAGCTATCGGTCGCGACGGTGAGCTGCGTGACCGAGATCACGCTCGTCGATCGACGCGCCGACGAGGTGCTTCTTACATTCACACACGATGGAATTAGGATCGCGCATCGACGAACCGTCGAAAAAGAGAAAGGTGGCATGAGCACGCGCGCGTGCGAGCGAGCCATTTCGACATTTCCTCGCGATAATCGCGAGGCCGTATTCCCCGGCGCGGCGTCGCGTCGTTGGAGTCGCGTCGTTGCCCGGCTCTCCCGATGACTTTTAATCTCTTCCGACAGTTGCACGCGCGTCACGGGAAATCTCCGTGGGGAGCCTCCTATCTTCAGTGACGAAATCGCGAGGGCAATTTATCGTCGGATGTTAATTGAGGCAATCGTGATTAAGATTAAACGAAACTGCTTAAGCAGAATCGCTGGAATTGTTTCTTAACACGACGCAATGTAATCGTTCATTTCAATGAAAGGTAAATATATATTGGGTCGGAGAAAAAGTTTCTTCATAATTTTTAATTCAAAATTGCATATACGATATCTTCGTCAAAAATGAACGAAATTTAAATTTAAAAAACAAAGAGCTTTTAAAGCTTGAAATCGCTACTTTCGAAAGGTTACTATATTTTTTTGAGCTTCTGTGAGTTTGGTAATTTTTACATTTAAAAAACCACGAGCTCTGAGAAAGATGAAAAATTTTCTTTTCACTTCTCTCACGTGCAGAAAAAAAATTTACGAAAATTTTCGACTACCCCTATCACAAAAGCTTGAAACTTTCCCTACAAAATCAATTTTTTTTTAATGTTCCTATGATTTTTTGTTCCTGAGTTATTCGTGAGTTAAGTAAAGAAGCATTCAGACTTTGATTGTTCATAACTCCGATAAAAATCATCATACCGCAATTTAAAAAGAGATTCTTAGAGCTGGAACTTTGTTCTAACGAATGATATAATTGTAATGAAAATTTCGCAACAAATGAAAAACTTTTGCAAACAAATTTTTTTAAATACGAAGAAACTTTTTCCCCGATATTATTGATAGATGAAGAAAGAAAGATAAAAAGAGCAACGCGGTTGAAAAATTATTGAGAATTTTGCGTGTCTGCATGTTTAAAAAGATTTATTATGGATATTTTAACAATATTAAGACTAGAACAGAAAACTTATATGAAAATACATCAACTAATTGTACACTTTTTATTTTTCTTTTTCTAATATTTCATCATTTTTCTTTTCGAGAAAATATATTGTGTAAATTTTTCGGAGTGAAATCTCACTTCAAAAAACTGAAAATTGAACCAGTCTTGAAAAATGAATGAAAATATTTTCGCTCTTGTACAAGGCAAATTTTCATTCTTTATAGAGATGAGATTTCATTCTTTTGAAGTGAAATTCACTCCAAAGGAATGGAATCTCACTCCTTTTTTTGGAATGAGACTTTATTCTTTCGAGCGACTTTCACTCCAAAAGATTTAGAGAATAAATTTTAAATGTGTAATATAAAATCTGCAATTGTATTTTAAATCCACTGTCTGGAACATCGAAGTAGTGCACATTGCAATTCTAAGACCAAACTACATAAAATATTGTAGTACGACCAGGAAGACATGTGTTTACTTCAAGAGTATGTAATAAATACACCGCTCTATCATAAAGTTTTATGCGCGAATTGACTTTATTGTCCTACTATCATATTTCATAAAGCCACAACGCCACCAAATTGGCAAGATGGGGCATCGTGCCAAAATGATTTCCTTTCGTGATACATCGCGCCGCTTAACGTCTCGAATCCAAATTGAACGTCTGATCCGAATTAAATTCAGCGTTTTACCGACAAGACTTTATTATACACGTTTGTTCCGCAAACACGAGCGCTCGCAGGAAATCTTTTATTATTCCAGATATATTATTATTATTGTTTCCGGAGGACTTGCAAGAATCGCTCGTAAGATTTTATACGGGCAATAAACAATATTCCATCGTGGAACTGCCACTGCCCCAACGATAAATGCAAGCGATAATCGTGCCATTACTTGTTTTTTCTTTTTTTTTTAATGATACACACCAGCACGATATTGGCTTCATAAAGTTCCTTTGTGATGAGCAAATCATTCGATATCGTTGTGCGTGTTTCATAGCTCAAGAAGCGACTCGTATTATTGCGCATCCGCGTTTCTCCGTTGTGTCCGGAATACATTATCGTACCTTTAATTATTATGATTAGCATTAAAACGATAAATTGTTCGTGTTTTAATGATAGGATGGAAAATACTTTTAGTTGCATATGTTTGTGAGGCTCTAAATTCCGTCTCTTTGCATCAGGTACGAGGGAAATTCGATAAAATCTAGATGAGGATTCCCCCGTTCTCCGTTAACGAGCCACTAAAAGCAAACACACACAGCATCGGTGTATCCGTTAGGCAACAACGCGAAGAGATGTTCTTCCCCGTCGTTGACCGACTCGTTTAACGATCGTCTCGGAACCGCAAGGATGAAACTCGTTGTCCTCGACAACAATGGATCGATATCTACGCCAAACTCCGTCACCGGAAGACAAACTTTACGGAGGAAAGAGAGTAGGGAATATGTGCGTGTATCTATCCGTCTGTGTGTAGCAATCAGGTTGTTCGGGAACAACGTTGGCCACCGAGACGGAAACTCTGCTGGCTGTCGGCGTTGTTTTAACGAGGCAGGGCTCTGGGAATTCGCAAAGGATAAACTCGATTTGTGCCGCCTCGTGGGCCACAAACCGCGTTACTTTATGACGTAACCTCGGCCATATAATGTAATCGATGTAATGTACCGTTTGGTACTGGCGTAACGAGATCGAAGCTGTTGCGGAAATATCGTTCGAAACGCTGATCGCTCTAAGAATGAAACTGATTGAAGTACTATATGTCAGACATAAAGAATATCGCTAATATCCTAGTTAAAAGAAAAAAAAAACATAATAAAAAGCACTGAAAAATAATTTAGAAAAGATTATACAGAGAAAATATTAAAATACTTAATAAATGTATCTAATCATTAGAAGAAGTTTCTATAAGAAACAAATAATAAAATGTTAGAACTTGACAAGTACCTTATAGGTGTGCCTATTTGCCTGAAGACGAGAATGAAGAAAGATAACGATTAATTGCGTAACGATAATAATTATGTTCAGGATATATTCCAAGTGCAAAATAAATAATAACAAACTTAGAGTTCAATAATTTTAGAATTATTTCCAATCCTGTTCCTAGAATACAATATGTCCATTATTATTTTCTCGTACACTTTAGCAATTTTTTCGTCTTACAACAGACATTTTAATCGTCCTTAATTTATATCGATACAGGATTTTTCTTTTCCTCATTTACGAAAATTACCTGCCGTGACTCAAAAGAATGTGGAAATTCCATCGTAAACGGAGAGTAAATCGTATGATATACTATTCGCGTTATTATCCTACAAATTAAGCGGAAATGCCGACAATCGTAAACGGAAAAAAAGAGGAAAAACATAAAAAAAAGAAACGCAACGTGAAAAACTTACAGTTTTATCGTATAAACTTTTACAAACATGTACAAATATATAAATATTTCGAGATATGTCTTAAGATATACGTAGAATTTAAAGTAAACATTTAATAAAATATTCTCTTTGTTTCTAAAATAAAACCTCGTACGTGCTAGGTATAATAATAGGATATAAATACGAGCAAATAAAGAGAGGAGACGAATTTTATTCGAATCGCGTTTCCTTGGTGCGTTTCTTGATGGAAAGCTAGATGCTTCCGCTTCAAAAAAGCGTGAATCGAGGACAACTAGCTTCCGCCTAATTGATACCTTCATTCAATTAATTCAAGAAAGAAATACTAAACGAGGTTAAAACAACATTCTTCTGTTAGTATCAACAATTGCGAAGGTGAAAGAAAAATATCATTATAAGAACTATTTCATCATTTTTCGAACTAATAAAATATTTCTCTTGCATCATATCATTTCTTGTTACAATTCTTTTGTTTATATATTTTCTAGAAAATGTATTGTGATAGAATGTAATAAATAACTAGTCAATTATCGCATCATGGTGTAAATAAATCAAATTCAACAATTAGGCAATTAATTAATTAAAATTCTTAAAATAAAAATATACAAACAATTACGCAATATCGATATTACTTTATGGTATATTAATTAGATAATTTTTAATATTTAGGAGACATCAAAGTTCCTTCTCTTGAAAATTTGAATTTCTATTGAATTTTCAATAAAATTCAACAATTAGGCAATTAATTAATTAAAATTCTTAAGATAAAAATATACAAACAATTACGCAATATCGATATTACTTTATGGTATATTAATTAGATAATTTTTAATATTTAGGAGACATCAAAGTTCATTCTCTTGAAAATTTTAAAGGCTTATTGGTCTGCCCTTTCACAGCTATACTGCCGCCGTAATTGAAAGACAATGTAACTTAAAACGTGAGATTATAAACACGTATTCGTAACGCGTACGTCGACATCGTTGCAGGAATTTAAACGTATGTATCATTATACAATCGATGCACTTTATCTATCCGCAGCACCATATATGGTGAACAATCCTTTGAGACGATTGCCAATCGATCGGTTTATTCGATGCGCGTGATTTCCGGTCGACGGCCGGTTTCATATTGTCGTTAATTAAAGCCCACCCGTCGAAACTGTGGCCTTTACCATGGAAGTCCAGCCGTTAATTCGGAATGGCAATTAGACGCAGAGATTAATTTTCTGGCTACGTTTTGTGGCGCGGGCCAAGCCATATACCGTGATATAATCATCATAGTAATTATAAATTCATAAATTATAAAGCCACAAACTCATCATGTGACGCGTACTCGTGCGCACATTATAACGATGCGCAAGAGATTGCTACAGCTGTGCGAAAAAAAAAACAAAAAAAATTAATACTTTTCTTAAACATTAGATTCTAAGGTACGACGCCTAAGTAGTCTAATTGCGTTTGCAAAAGATTTTTTTATCTTTAATTTGAACTTAAAAATCATCGAGCCGATCGTAAAGAGAAAAATATTTTTAGCTTACAATTTTTAGCTACAATTAAAAAAATTCATAAATAACTCAACATATTTATTAATACATAGTTTAACAATTAATAGCTTTATGCATTATTAATGGATATTATTATATAAAAAGCATAAATTAAAAAAATCTACTTAGTAAACGAATCTATTTAGTAAAAGTGACACTAATTTTAGAGCACCACGTATTACTTTACACGTAAACATGTATGCTTATCGCACGTGCCTCCGATTACGTTACTTATTAAATATACATGTACTATCGTACATTAATAATATTGGTATAATATATAAGATGAATATAAACCATAACTGAAAAGATACTTAATTAATTTAATAACGTATAATTTTAACGTCACGTTTTAAATTACAATCTCCTATTACGATGATACCTATGCATAGAAAAGATTGTATAGAAAAGTTCAAAGATAGTTGTAAAGGAAAATTCATCGAAAGTTATCTCGGCTGTGGATAATCAAATAAAAATTTAATAAGCTCATAAAGATTCTTCGTAATCTACAACTTCGTAGTCTACAACTCCCGAATTATCACATCTCAACGTATCGACAAATTCGCGACAATCCTTTAATCTCTCTTTTGACAAGCTCATCTACGAACATCGTTATTGGACAAATAATTATTATCGATTGCTGACTCATACTTTCTATATATCTATCTTGTTAATCGGCGATATTTAACCGTGACTTCCGCGTGTAAAATAAGCCGCGAGCTAAAAGTGAATGCATTACGAAGTATGTATAATCAAGTTATTCGCTTTCAGTTTTTCATACTCCGGATATCCGGAAGAACAAAATTTCACTATTCGTTTGGCACGTGTAAAATTTAATCCCTAAAATCCACTCGATATTTGATCGGCCAATTATTCAGAAATTTGATATTTCTGTTCGACAAAAATCTTCCATCGTACTTCTTTATATTATACATCGCGGGCTCTTGTAAAAAAAATTATGTGCAATACGGATTCGCGAGAAAAGATCCATCTTTCGCATTTGTTCAAAATATAACAGCGAGACAGATGGGAAGCACATTAAATCCCGGGAATAATTACATCATAACCCAAAAATGCGTGTCGCAGCAATAATAAACTCGCTCGCGTCGGAGGTAGAAATCACACGAAAAAATCTGGCTATTTGGCTATTAAGCAACGACAACAAGCAACTGTTGCGTGTTGGCGCCTTGCACTCGACGTGCCGTCTCCCAGTTGACGTATCGTTGCCAAGAATTCTCGAGATACAAGAAAAGATACAGAGTTATAGTCTGGGTCGCGGCCAGGTTTAATGAACGCCTTACAAAATAAAGCTAGATCACGGAATGGACGATGAATGGGCATTATATATGGAACACAGAAATGCATGCTGTATTATACAGTTTTACCGCGACAATTTATGACCTGCGGATGGCGCGAATTATCATTCGCGAGAGCATAATAACAATAGTGTTTAGATTAATTACCAAGGTCAATCATAACTCGTACAATGCCTTATTTCTTCTCCCTCGAGAATTTCCGTTGTTCTTAATTAACGCTTAAACCACATGTATTTGGTTTAACCACCGCATTGCGTTTGTCATTCATAAATGGTTAGTGTTTATCAAACGTCTTTGCATCTTGTTATCTAACTCTGTAATCAAGGCGTCAGTCCAGAAAAATAAATCAACCACCCAGACAAGAAACATGTAAAACAATACGATATATATTTTTAGACACACAGAAGATGAGGATTTATAATTTCAACGAATCCTTTAAAAATCGTCGAATAAATAAAATAATCCGGGAATTCGTCAGGCGTGTAGGAATTTAAGAATATAAAAGACTGTGAGAACATAAATCAGAGGTTTTAGCGTGATTGTATTTCTTATAATATCTATTTGCCATTTTGTATAAAGAAGATAAATTGAGTGTATAAATAAAAATGCATATTTCTCTAGCGATATATTGTCAGTATTATTAACGAAGTAGTGGAATTTATTCAATTCAGAATATATCCGGGGTCTAACATTTAATATTTACAAAAGAACGGTACTCGAGTAAGGATAGAGTATCTACTATGCGCGAGTACCGTTAGCCTCGGCCATTGTGCGAGCAAACAGGATTCAAGCGAAAGTCTATTGTTTTCTTATACGCGGCAATATTCATAATAAATTCATATTCTTGCACTTTCTTCTTAAATCCTTTCAAAGCATATTATTGGGAAATAAAAATTTAACGTCATACGCGAAATTTCGCATTCATGACGACACTATGCTGAACGTTATGAATTTTGCGTTTCATAGAAAAATTCCATCGACGTTCGCATCTGTATCGATAAACGCCAAAGTTTGCGAGTTGACAAACGAGGCATACCGTTAACCGATGACGTCATCCATCGTCATTGTTCAATTACAATGCACCATGTATGCACGCGGTCTCGTTGACTCTTTCGAACTCGCGAAACCAATTGTTACGAATAAAACAGTCACGGTATTTACAAATATGTAATAGCACCGATAGTGGCACTAGCAGTACTAGTAAAAATACTACTTTACACTGTAAAATTCATAATGTCAAATATCCAATAGGAGTTTTTTTTTAATTATTTTTATAGATCGTCACTGCTCCTATTCAACACGTCGTTAAATTAACTAAAACAAAAGAGTTAAACAATTTAACTCAAGAGATTCATTAAATATGATTCAAATTTAGTTCATTATTTATTAAGTGCATACACGTTGATACAGATGTTCTTTACTTAGAAACTAAATCATTCAACCACAGAAATGAATTGGTTTATATTTTGATATAAAATGGAAGTTAAAAATAACAAAATGTTATTTCATTCAAAAAACTGGATTACCATTGTTCCTTTGATACCAACAGTGTAACTTTAAGAAAAACTATTTCATCATTTAAACGCTAATGTTGTCAATTTAGTGAACAAAGCTATATTTAGAAAAAATGAGAAAGTAATAGTATGCAAATGAAATATATTGGGTCGTCCGGAAAGTCCGTGCGTATTTTCCGCACGGATTTTCCGGACGACCCAATACATGAATGAAAATATATCGTATGATACACGTATATTAATATTTATATTTTAAATATTGTATAATCATATATTTATGCAAGAAATACATTCAAATAAAAAATCTTCAAACATTATTGCATTATATTAATTAATACAACTATAATGAGGTAGAGCGATAAGTGAAAGAATAAATGAATACTCAATATTATATTCGCTCCGGATATAAATACTTAAGTAGTAATTGAATATGACGGTTGAATTCAAAAATAAAAATCAATATGATTTT
>NW_017305916.1:933507-937830 GCF_001594115.1 Trachymyrmex septentrionalis
ATAATTTTTTTGTTTAAATATTAGTGCACTGTTTACTGGCCCAAATTTCTTACATTATTAATGTTTTCAATATAGAAAATTTTAAAAGTTTCCTAAAATCATTTGCAAAAATATTTCATTATTTGCGAGAGTAAATAATTAGAACAGATTTAATTTTTTTATATTTTTTCCACGTACGTCACAATTTTTTATCCTTCTCAAAAAATTGATTTTGTAACACGGCAACTTTAAGAAGAACAACGACAACGTATTAAAAATATATGTGGTGGTGAACGAGAAAATAGCATGAGCGAGCATTTTTCGTCGCGATTTTTTTCTCCTCTTTTACGTAGAGAAGCGCTTTGTGGATTTTGCGGCAACGACAGATCCCGCCGCTGCTCGTTATGAAATTCACCGCTTAGCCGTGTTTCGTCGGGGCTCGTAACTCGTACAGCTCGACTTTCTAATAGTCTCCATACTCATGTAGCAGTGCAGGGCCGAACTCCGACGCAACGCGACCAGCAATCGCCAACGATAGTATCATTTGATTGCATCGATACCGAGTCACGCCGGCAAAGCATTTTCCTCGCGTTTCAATCTTGAGCAAACTGTTTTCATTACCACATATCGGTATATTATACTAGAAGATAATACACGGATAGAACAAGATTATTGATGCAAAAATTACGCAAATTTCATCATTTTCTTCGAGAATGGAAGAATCAACGATACACATATAAAATTTTCCACGGCATAGATTAATAAATCTTGTTAATTCGACACGTTTTAATCCCTTTCATGATGAAGGCATTTGTTAAGTTGAAAATATGTAGCAATTACTAAGACTCTTATATTCTGTAACTCTTAACAACAGTGTTGATGTCGTTACATTGCTGTTGCACAGGTTTTTATGTATGATAAAAAAACCTATGCAATAATAATGTAATGATACCGACATTGCCGTTAAGATTTATTACAAATTAGAAGCAAATAGGACGTATTTGCAAAAATTATACTACATTTATAGTAGATACTTGAAGTTTATATTATATCTCAGTAAAATTAACTTAAAAGAAAAACTTTTATCTTATATTACAAAGGCATTAACCATAATGCTACGTCACGATGTAGGGTTTAAAGGATTTGCAGTAAGGTGCAAAATTAATTTTGATAGAGAATAAATAATAATAAATATCACAGCCACACACACACACACACACACACACACACACACACACACACACACACACACACACATCGCACACGCACTATGACATCATATTTACTGCCTAGCTTTCTATTTGCATTTCCTACACGCTTCCTATTTCATTAAATCGGTTGGTTGTTATCGCATAATCTGCATTTGTCGTTCCCGTGAAACTGCAAACGTTGTGCTGCATGCCATCGTGAAAGCACTCTAGTTCTGACTGCATTTTTAAGGTAATAAAACGCCGAAACGAATCGTGTTCCGCGTCTCGCAAGGATGCACACGTACAACACCGTCCCTGAAAGTTGGTACGCCCTCAACATGCGAGTAAAAATAATATATCGTAATATCTTCGTGTCCGGGCGTTTTGCGTGCCCCTCAGCAACGCATGAGAGAGAGCTCGTATATTCCGCTACTTCACATCTTTGGCACCCTTTCAGCCGTGCTCAATGCAAATGTAATGCGTTTCGCGCACTCACCGCGGTTCAAAACTGGTTCCGAACTGTCTCATAACCGGTCAGACTAATAGTCTCATTAAAAGAATTCAGGCAGATTATTTATACGTACTTGAGACGGTAATGATTTTGATTAATGACGTAGAAGCGTCAAGTTATAAACAAAGAACGTATATAAAATAATAGATGAATAATGAATAAATTTAGCTATGTTCACAGCAGAAAAAGTTGCTTTGCAACTGTTGTAAGAGTCCGTAATATGAGTGGTTTGTATGTTCGAGTTGATATTCATAGTCGGTTTTTATATTCAAGGTCTTAAATACAGTTTCAAGATTATTTTGTATGTTATAAATCAATCACAGTGCTGTATTAACATCTTCATACATTACTTGAGAGATTCTAATTGAAATAAGAACCGACTATGAATACTGATCTAACAATAAGATCAGTATTCATACAGACCATTCTTATTTCAAGACTATCTTAAGTGATGTCTTAATATGTTAATATATTTTCATGTGATTGGCTTGTGACATCTTAAGACTGCATTTAGATTGTTTTAGATCCAGCGAGAAACTAAGAGCAAGAATCATTAAAGAATCTTTTCGAGAATTTTATAAAAATTGTTTTTTCTGCTGAACGCAGACATTAGAAATTTACATAAGTAATTATACCATGTGTAAAGTGTAATAAATAAAACTGTAATGTAATACATCGTATTAAATTATATCACAATAAAATCATGTTTCGAAGTTGTTATTATCATGTGTCAGTGTGGGTGAGGTATCGGACTCTATTCTTGATATGCCTCTCGCCAACTAAGTTCCCTATTCGTTCCAAAATGCTTACATCGTTTACGAAATACTAATATAATAGTACAAATGCGAGCCTCTTTCTCTCGTTTAAATCTCTCGCAAAGGAATGATTAAACTGCACGGTGCTTAGGAGTGACTTTACTTCCGCGCTCCTGCAACATTGCAGCGCTCTGACCTGAATTTCCAATTCTTCTGAGATAGATAATTTGTAGCTCATTAGGTACAACAGTAACAACTCAACGGCAATTTTGTCTTATGTGAATCTATTCTTTCTCTAGCATGCGCATGTTCATCTCGATATCTCGAATTTGAGAAATCTATTTGGGAAGCATCGAAATGTTAAACTGTTTTATTGTTAATACCTACGATGCATACACGGCATTTATTTGCCGATGAAATGTTCCAGTTTTGTAAAATTCTTGTTTTAAAAACAGTATTGTGAAATAAAAGTTATTGCCATATATACAGTTATCTGTATCAGAATTTGAAAACTGTGTAATGTTACTCCGCTAAATATTGAGTTGAGAGCAAAAGTAGAGCTACATTGATCATATAAAAATATAATAAATTTTAATAAATATTTGTTTAAATAGTGCTAGTTAAATATTTACTAAATATAAATCTATATTTATGTGCTACAAGAATTATTCACTTGAATTAACTATTATTTTTTATTTAACAGATATTTACTTTCGCAAATAAATGTGATATTTTTGAAAAAAATTGTCATATTTGTACTATTCAAACAATTATTTACTAAAATTTAGTACATTCTTTTTGGTGTATAAATTTCAAGCAGCTGTAACTTCATTAAAAATAAATGAAATTTAAATTTAAAAAAGAGTTTCAAAGTCTATATCTTTCGAAAAGTCACGTCTTTTGAGTTCTGTAAGAGGTAATTTTTACATACAAGAAACTATAGGCTGAACTAAACGGAAAATTTTCTTCTTTTTATAATTTTATGAGCGTTTCATAAAAAAAAAACTTGCGAAAATTTTCGTTTTTCTAACGTGAAAGTTTAAGGTTTTCCCTACAAAATTATTTTGTTAAAAATGTTCCAAAAATTTTATACTATTAAGTTAATTTGAATTAAAGGAGCATTTTGCCTGCTTCGTAACTTTGTTAAAAATTATCGCGTACCGCAATAAAAAAAAAACAGATTCTTAAAGCTGAAACATCGTTCTGTCGAATAATACAACTATCAATTTTTTTAAAAAACAACACAAATAAAGTAGCGCTATGAAGATTTCTGTTTTAACTCAACATTATCAAAAATTAAACACTGAAAGATATAATGGGTAAATGTTAGATAAATTTTATTATCATAACTTAATTTATTTACTCTAAAGGCGATTATCGAAATGTATTATCGATAACAAGTAACTCAGTTCACATGAAATATCACAAAACATTTACTACAGTCGAAATATAACTTCCGTGTGGAAAGTTTAATCTGCTCAGGATATGTTACGCTTTATAAATCGCATATACGCGATTTGCAATGCTACGAATAAAAAAAAAAGAAGCAGATAGCCGGAATGAGAGACTGCCGATCTAAATTGCTGTTGGATGTCTTGTACTTGCTCAGTGCGCCATAAAAGACGTTAGAACTATCAGAAATGGCGGAATTAGAGCGTAACGATGCTGTCCCGTCTCACATACAAGTTGCGTCGCACGCACTTTACGCAAGCGATCGGATAAGGACACACCTTGCGTGCTTGAAGACGATAGAGTCCCACAGTAGTTGTGTTTGGATAGCATTGTCAACTTGTCTGTTTGTTGATAAAAAATCATTCATACTACATGTTACAAAATATTAAAAAAGTTGTGTGTGTGTGTGTGTGTGTGTGTGTGTGTGTGTGTGTGT
>NW_017305916.1:937873-944239 GCF_001594115.1 Trachymyrmex septentrionalis
GAGAGAGAGAATATCGTCTTTTATATATATTAAATATAATGTAAGAAAAACTATAATGTAAAAAACAATTTTCCAAGTACCACACATTGTTAGACATCAAAGCAGCAACTCAATCTCTTGAGTTAAAAATAATACTTTGTTGAGTGTCAATAAAACGTAGTTCAATTTATTTTTGTGGTTAATTTTCAAAATGAACAACGTCCATAATAACGCATATATTGAATGCACATTTTTTTAACACCATTGTTTTAGTTTAATTAACGACATGTTGAGTACGAGCAGTGGTGATCCATATAAATGATTAAAAATAATTCAAATTGGATATAATTTGACATAATGAGTATAGCAGTACACACATACACTCTCTCCTGTTCAATTTAATAAATATATTTCTTTTAAAAGAGAATAGGCGTATTTTAATTTAAAAATTAGAATATTAAATTCTGAGCATTTCTACAGTTTTATGTACAGCTTTATGAATTAATTATTTATAGAATTGTAGTTAAAACCAGTTTCTCTCTCTAGCTAATTAAAATATCAATAAATATTAATAATAAACGTTTTTCACATAATCTTTATATCAGACTAAGTTGGACTAAAGTACAAGGATACCAAAATTATCTCCTTTCGTTAATCTCAAATAAACTTTAAGTTAAATCTCATTTTAAGTTAAAATCTCATTTCAGTCATAACATTTTACGTTAAAACTCTGTTATGCAAAGTTGTATAAAAGTACTATCCAATTACGATTTTGTTAAAGAAACATCGTTTTTAAAAAGTCATCAGAAAAATTTTCTGTCAAAATTTTATATAAATTCCACAAGGTATCATGTATTCTTAGTCAGGCGTATTTCTCGTTCCCGCTTCATTAGAAATAGCACCGATACTTCTAGTGACAATAATCGTTGTCCTAGTTTGCATAACGCGTGGTTAAAGCGCAATAAGGTTGCCAAGTAAAATGCATAACTGCTACACGTCTGAAGACGTTAAAGGAAGGAAAGTAATAGCCGTACAAACACGATTATGCAAAATCTTTCCTATAAATACGGACGGAATATGTCATCCAGTAATTTCGTGTCGGTCGATAAAATGCGGTGGAAGAGGCTTGCAAATTATGTAAGGTCGCGACGTACTTGAATCCAGGTGTAACATCTGCCGCCAAGGTTTTCACTCTACATACGCTTTTGTGTACAAATAATTGCTACGCGAATATTGCGATGCAATTGCTACGCCTTTGACTATATGCATTTCTTGAGACATAAAATTTGCATTTTATTTACTTCTTAATAATTTAGTAATTTAACATATCGAAATTACATTATTTCTTAAAATAAAGCTTCCGATTAAACTATTCTTATTACAACAGAATGTTTTGATAATTTTAATTAAAATGATGAATTGTGAAATGTAAATAAAAATATATTTTGTATATTTCAAAAGAAACATTATATATATATTATATATATAAAATAGAATTTACAACAATTTATATACAAACATATATATAAAATACCTTTAAGTTCCTTCCTTCTAATGAAAATAATATAATCCAAAATCTTCTGAAACCACAGTATAACTAGTTCTGAGACCATTGTCTATTAATATTTTTATTTTAATATATAAAATCAATGTAATTAGTAAAAAATACTGATATCTGACATAACTTGATGCAGCTTGTATCTGAAAGAAGGAGAGAAGTGAAGAAAGATCGCGAAGAAGAAAAGACCTAATAACAGAGACTGCTATTTTAAGACCTCGCGACCGGTTTGCGAGTCATAAAGAGTCTACATCCCTGTTCCGCGAGTAATCCATCTTGACGACCCAAAATTTTTCAGAACACGATACATTTGAGTTTCATTCGTACAAGAAATTGCGCGAAGAGAAATACGTTGAATAATTGCGTCGAGATTAATGTTCGTTTATTTCCAGCCACAATAGTACATGTACACATAAATATCTTGAGAAATACTTAATCCTTCATACAACGTATACATATACAAATAAAGTATTTGAAATATTTTTAATAACTTTTTAGCTCATTTTTGACTCAATTGTACTGTCCAACAAAATTTTACTTTTTTCCTTTTTTCTTGTGTATAAAATCATTTCCGATATATTCTTACCTGTTGAATCCAATACTCAAATATCAGGACAAAATTTTAAGAAAAATGAAAGACAAAAACGATGATTTTTAAAAGTTTTCATAATTTTTTCAAAATAGCTAAATTTGGATAACAGATTCAGCATACAAAAATACATTAGAAATGATTATTCATATACAAAAAAAAGACTGGATAATGTTAGATTAATATATTTAATAGAATAATTCTGGAAGATAAAAAAAATGTGTATTTATTAGATTATTAGAAATAAGAATAATTTTTTTATGTATAAAGTGTGATAATTATTACTTATCGTTAATTCCATAAAATGTTATAAATTGTAAATTGTTACGAATTCTCTTATTACAAAACACTTTAATAGTAATGAAGAGACCAACTATACCTTCCAGAGTTCAAACCCTTGTAATGTTTAACAACGATAACGTTGACAGCAAGATTCTTAATGAATCGCACGAGATGACATATAATAAAAGTTATCAGTAACATTACCGTTGATTAAATAATGCAAACATTGGTATCAGACGATGTTAATGCATAGACTCATAATGTTGATAGTCTAAAGTATGTATAAGATGATAAAAGATTCAAACCTGAGTAATGTTTCCGGTTCTGACTTAAAAATTTTTATTTAAAAATGCTAAAACCTAAAAGCAGAGTATTTAGTCTTTTCGGAAATTATATAATTTCCGAAAAGAGCATAATGTTCCGTTTTTAAGTTTTAGCTTTTTCAACCAAGAGTTTAAGAACACTTTGTGCAGCACGAGTTTAAAGATTCGCAATGAGCAAAAATTTTAAAAATTCATACTATAAATACACGACTTTATGTATAACATATTTATAAACAATAAATTTGTTCTTTTTTTTTTAATTAATCACGTCATTATATTATAATTAAAAAAGAATACATGATTTCTTAGCAGCTAAATAGCAATTAAATTTGTTTTTAAAAGCAGAAAGATAATCGCATAAAATTTAAATTGTAAGAAAAATTAATTCAGATTAATAGTCTCTTTAAAAATAGTGGATGATTCTTCTTTACCATTACTTCTTTACACTTGAAAGGAACTCTGCAATTAGCTCAACGAATAAAACGATTATCTTTTCTGATAATATTTTTCGAGATTTGCGATAACTCAGGAAATCAATCACGTGAATTACATAACGCAATTAAGATTGAAACTTTCTACATTACTCACTAAGCACGTTCATCGGAATGATCGTCCGGTTCCGCCAGCTTGGATAGATTTTATGGCGAATTGTGAAGGGGACAAGCCAATGCTGATTTTTCGTGATGACTTCCGCGAATAAGTCTTTCGTAGAGAAATCGCGAGATTGCAATGCAACGAGAGACTTTCATAAAATGTTCCCGAAGACATTGTTCGGGGAAATATTAAAGTATCGAAAATTCCATTTCCTTCAAAATAAAAATGTCACATTACTTCCAGCTGGAATACTGTGAAAACAAGATGACGCCAGAATTTAATCTTAAACTAAATCGAACTCTCGATAATCTTATTTATTTTTGTTCCGCATTTAATTTCCCTGTTATGTTTGCTACTCGAAATATATGCTGTTTTCACCAATATTTTTCATTCTAAAACATAGAGTAAACAAGTTCTTTGTCCAATCTCTTCTGTTAAAAAGACTGTGTATTATGGAAAAACACACAAACCACAGTTAAATATTTTTAAATATCAAATAAAGTGACACACTTAAATATCAAATAAAGTTTGAATAAAAGGCAATGTTTAACTGTTTGAGCTAAAAAACTTTATAGCTCTTTGTTTGTTAATATTATTTTTATTGATGTTTTCAGAATCTCGTTTATATATATGCGTCATATCAAGGAATTATCGTTATTTTTGCAAAATACTGTGTGATCATTATAAAGAATCGTTATCTAAAACAATAATACTTCTCGTCTGGTAAACGACAAAAGATTTGCGAACCCAGATTATAATTTCAATGCCATTGACATCCCAAAATATTTATCTAAACAGCACGTGTTTAGTCGAGACTTTTCACTCAAATCGAATTCACGTGTCGGGTGCTTATATAACACAATAACAGATTGATAACGATATGATCTAAGACGAACAGTATGTCATCACAAACTATTTATATTCATGTAATGATAATTTAAAATCATTCATTGCAATATATTATTATTATTATAACTACATATTTTATGGCGTCTAAAATCCATTTGGCGATACAAATTAATTATGATGTCATAAAAGTTTAACATTACGCGACATGACAGGTGAAATGGTCAATTGAAGGCATCGAAACGTTGGAAGGTGTAATTTTTATCGAATTATTGGACATTATCGAGAATTAATAAAATATTCAGATTGCACCTCTCTCTCTTTCTCATTATCTTAATCGTATTTTTTGTCCATATATTGGAGGCCAGCCAGAAACATGAATACATATATCATTACGAAAGTTACTGTAAATTGGGTATTAAATATTTGAAATTATTGCATGCACCGGTCATTATGGCGTTAAAGTATCGTTCACTTATATCTCATCGCGCAAATTTTCTCAAGCAGTGCGAGACATGTTTTTACGACTCCGCGACGATCGTTTAATGATTATTAACTGCAATTGATGTACGAATAAGTCATTCAAAACGATTATCAGTGAAATTTATTTGCCAAATAATTAAGAGACATAAATATGAAACGAATTATGGCGAAATTTATGTCTCCAATCGCGTCGCAAATTCTTTCTCTCTCTCATTTGATGTATGATGTTGCTGAGAGCATGATGCGTTGTAATGAAAATATTATCATATATTTATGATTCGGCTGAATTCATACGTAAACTCATTCAGTTACAGTTGTACATTTTGATAAGATTTCTCTGAAAATTTATGTGCCTCACTTTCGCTTGTCTCAATTAGCCTTTCAAAAATTATATTCTCGGAATATTCGCTTAGAAATTGAGCTACAATGAGTACGTGATCATTCGCAAAACAACGGGTACTCACGTTCGCGCGCAGCAATCGGATTATCAAACAATCGCGATATAAGTACCTGGACTCCGGTATGAAAATATTCCACCAGGATGGCCTCTTCTGTCGCGGATAATTTGGCGAAAATAGTCCCTCTGTGCTGCCGATCTCCGAGGGTACACCAGAGGGAACAGCAGACACCACGCCCTTCCTCCTTTTCCGATCCAGCTTGGGCGGCTTCACGAGTGGATGCCAGGATTTCCGGCGTGCCTTTTTGGCCTCCTGAGCCAAGCGGTCACGATCCTCGTTCTCCAACACTTCCTGATTCTCCTCCAGCAGATCCTCAGACACGTAGAACACCGAGCCTCTCCTGCCGCTTTCGCTGCCCCTCCTTTTATCCTTCGCCTTCTCCTTCGCACTGCTATCCTTGACGTCGATCTTGACGGTGTCCTTAACAGCGTCCTTGGCGCTGTTCTCCTTCTCCTCAAACATGCTGACCCTACGAGCCCTTTGGATCAGGCTGTCTCGCCGAGCCTTCAGATCCTCCAGAACGCTGTGCCGACGAGTCTTCGTGTCCCGCAGGATCGCTGCATTCTCGCGATGCCTCCCGACGGCGCCGAGGATCCTCGCCAGCGACGATTCTTGCTCCATCATCGCCGGGATGGAGTTGGTCGAGGCGTATTTGGTGGTCGTGTGACCGTTCTGCGGTTCGCTGATGTACATCTTGGCTGTTTCCATACTAACTGGAATGGCCACGTCCATACGACGAGTGGTTTATAGTCGCGTAATGCGCATCACAGAAAGTGCGTCGGAAATGTCCAAGTTGGTATCTTGTATCGAGGTCACCGAGGGTCAGCTCGCGTCTAGATTAAGTATTTACCGACTGTGTACCGAGAAGACCGTTGTGAAAGACCGTTGGCTCTCTGTTGATACCCGCTAACGTCGGGTTAACGCCTTACAGCAGCAAGGCCGTTGAAGATCGAACGAGGATAAAATAATCACGTCGGATGGATCGCTCTCTTCTGCGAAGTCGTTAATATCTCACGCCGGAGACATCCTTGAGGGTCAGATGAAGCGTATAAAATATATCCGCTAATCCTACGAGACGACTACCGAATAGTCTGGCGTTGATCGAATAATTTATAATAATGGCAGAGAGAGATCAACACACAAATGATTAGGTCAAAATTGAAAGAACTCGATCATTTAAATATCGAAGGAGTATAATTTTGAACTAGTCTTTCACTAATGCACAGAGCATGGATCGTTTCGTCTTTATTTTGT
>NW_017305916.1:944339-953572 GCF_001594115.1 Trachymyrmex septentrionalis
CAATTTTGAACTTTTTATACAGTCTTTCACTAATGCACAGAGCATGGATCGTTTCGTCTTTATTTTGTCGTCATCTTGCGAAATTTCTCACGAAATTACAAACGATAGGCAATTGTGAGATTAAAAACGTAATAATTTATAGCAAACAAGCCGTCGAAAAGTATGACATTCACGATTAAATATTTACGGATTGAGTATCCATCGTAACCACCAGAGATTCCATAGATTCCAAGTATTCGCGAGCAAAGACGTGCCACGAGAATCGGCTACGATCTATCGCCGTTGTCTATTTAATATTATTACACTGGCGAGGCCGTCGAAGGTTGTCACTGCGGTGTGCCACAAATTCCAAAGCGTCGCAGGGGGGATAGATTTTCTCCCCCCTGAAGTTTGTCGATTTGGCTTCGTGTATATCGGACCGTGTATATATCCGATCCAGGTTATATACGATAAGATTTGCACAAGTTTCTCGCCAAGTTGGGCACCAAATTGGACAAGCTTAATCAAACGCGTTTAATCGAAGACGATTCGCGGTGAAGAAATATTACCCGGCGACAGTTATCGATGACTTACGGCTGTCATTCTCACAGAGAGATAAGACGAAGGTACGGCGAGACACGGAGCGTTGAAGCGCGATCAACGGCATTATTCCACCGGCGCGGCTTGCGTCAGGTGAAAGCAGCTGAACGGTCGACCGCCTTTTCACTCCCGACGCCGACGACGCCGACGATGCGGTCGCTCTCGTGAAACACCGCTGCTACCTACGTAGGAGTACGCCAATGCGTGTGTGCGTCGTACGTGCTCCTGATCCGCGGATACGCCCGTGTGGAGAGGAGAACGCCGATTGACGGGATCTGCGACCGATCGTTCAACCACCTGTGTGTATGTGTGTGTGTGTGTGCGTGTGTGTGTGTGTGTGTGTGTGTGTGAAGAGATCCGTGTTTATTTATTTATTATTTATTTAGTACCTCTGTACCTGGCGCGAAATGCTCCGTTTTTAGACACCTAGCGATGACACCGATTGACGACGAATTTCACTTAGATTTTCGAAAATAGAGGGATTTCTCGATATAATCGATTCTCGAGACTTCGTTCATTACTATCTTCACCTCGACCAGCCCTCGCCCGCCGAGGGCGGCAGGGACGAGACTTCGTTGTTTCGCATCACGCTCGGCGACGAGAATGCAGGGACGAGCTTCTCGGGGACACAGGCATAAGACAGGCTTTTCCTTCCTTCTCCCTTTGTGCCCGGTCGATTAAACGCGCATTCTCTCCCCCGTGCGTTTCTCTCTGAGAACCACACGCGTGATCAAGACACTGGATACGATCGGAGTCGGGCGAAGAGGAGCCGCTCTTTCTCGCGTCCTCTTTTTATTTTCCCTTCGACTCGCTCTCGTTATCAAACCGCACGCACGCAGGTACGTCACGCACACGCACGCAATACACGTCGAAAGCGTATACAGAGTACACGGGAGAACGTCGGGCGAGACTTGCCAGCGTGAATCGAGGACGAGCTCGATCAACGGCCGCCACGCGAATCGAGTATCGTAGCAACTAAGCGCGAGCGAACGCGACCGCTTGTATTTATACGCGTGCCGCGTTGCCCGCCTCGCACGACTGTCTCTCTCTTTCGCGGCGCATCCCCCACCCCGAGTCGCGACGAACGCGTGTACGAGAGGATACGCACGAAATCTGACCGATCCTGATTCTCGTTTCGGGAAGAAGAAATCTGTACGTAACCGTCCGTTTACAGGGTTCCTTCATCAGTTCGGAGTTCAGCAGTTATTTTTTCATAAGATTTCGTAAAAATGTCAGAAAGTGGCGGTTAAATTTAATAAACGCTTCTTAGATGTCTCTTATGGACTCAGGGTGAGTCCTTTGAAACGTAGAAGTATTAATATGACGTTTTTAATGATATAGTTGCCTACTTTAGGATTTATCTCTTTTTCACGGAGGTGACGAGCAACTTTAACTTGAATTTAGATGTATACGGTTATATGGCAAAGTGCGATATAAACACAAATTGTGTTAAGTATTTATTGTGTTTCTAAAAAGAACTCTCTTTCAGACGCTACAAAAATTCAATTGCTTTGTAGACTTGCCTGTTTTCTGCGTTAAAAATGAGAGGTTATGCGAAATTCAATAATCTCGTCGAGCAAAAACTTGAGTAAATTAAATTTAAAGTTAATTATTTGGTAAATTGAGTTTAATCCTAATTGGTATTCGCTCCAGAATTTTTTTAACCGGTATTCGCGGGGGTCCAGTGTAATGTAAATTATTGTATCTTTGCTTAAAGTTAATGTATTCTGATTGAATGATTTTTTTCATTTTGAAGATCAAATTCGAAAACTGAGATTATGTAATTTAAATTTATGTCAGGCTGTGAAAAGAATTTGTTATGGACAATTTTTCACAATGTATATAGCTGAAGGAAAGTTAAGAAAATTTCGGAGCGATCACAGTTAAGGTAAACTATGGCTGATACGAAGCTATACATATAATTCATTGTTGGAAAATATGTCATTAATTTCTACATCATCTATATATAAATTATAGAACAAAGTTAAAGAGATACTAAGAAATCGATTTTGTGAAGAATGTAAGAGACTATAATTGTAAAATGCAATTAGATAAAAAATTTAGATAATCCAATATTTTAAAATACTATGAATTTTTAAACTTTGATTGTATTTGCAGATAGATTTCAAAATTTTCTTATGTTCTTCGTATAATCACGTCTGGTTCTGTTTTTTGTATAGTTTTTTTTAGACATTCTCAAACTTATACATAGGCTTTTAAAATTACATTGTGTAAATCCACTTTAACAAGATAATCAAGTTAATCAATTTGATAGTATTGTAGTCCATCCGAGATTGATAAAACAAAGTAAGACATAATAAGTTTTAATACCAGTAAGAGATATATCGATAATTTCGTTGAAATTATTATTGCACAAGAAATATCACAGATTGATTTATAGAAGGAAAAGCGTTTGCTTGAATTATTTATGATCTTATAAGTTCGCCTTTGCAAATTTAAAGAGATAAATTTTCTCTCTTTTCAATTTCAGATTGAAAAGTATGGCAATAATACATAAATAAACTCACTGAAATAAATATATTCGTTGTAATATTTATACAATAAATATTATGACACTATAATACGTGCTTTCATCATAAATTTGTTACAATAATATAAATTGTTATTATCTTCAGGAATAACAAGATTATGATTGATAATAATGATAACGGTCGTAAAATTCATGGAGTATCTACATAGAAGTAAAGTGTAAGCAGATAAACAATAATTTATAACTTATTCGAGAGATAAAGAATTAAAACGAAAAAAGTTGTATAAATGATAAGTCGATTAATTGCAACATATTTTGCCACTTAGGGATTAAAAAATCGAGGAAAAAATAGAAAAATATATTCCAAGAATTTCGATTGTATCCGAGTATCAACGTTCGAATGTCCTGATATTCCTAGATATCGCGTTCAAACAGCCACTTAAAATTGATTACACAATTCGCGATATCAGACTGCCATTTAATTCACGGTCGGCCACGAGATATTTTTTCCGGCAATCGCCATACATCTTAGCGCTCCGCTCTTGACCCGATTCTAGACCATCGAGAGATTGACCACACCCGCTTGTTTATTCGACATTTACTCAGATTTACTTATTATAGGGGCTGTTGCATCCTGCGACGCATGTCATGCCAATAGTATTCGTCAGTGTAAATAAATAAGCATGCACCCAAAAAGATTCTGCATTACAATAAACTTTTCTCTTCCATCTTTGTACACATCTCATCGAAATATAGATGATTTCATTATTTAATGGCTAGAATTTTTTTATGTTGCAATCATATCAGCAATTATTTTATATTACTTATATAACATATTTTTTTATTATATCAATATTATATTATTAATTAAAAAGCCAATGTAAATAAATATTTTAATATGTAAGTAAATAATCTTTTAAGAAATTAATGATTGCTATATATATCAATGCTGGTAAGTTTAGCCAATTTTATACTCTAGTTACGTTCGTCAAGGCGCAGCATCCCCTTTTACTTTTTGTTTGGTAAGAATTAAATTAAATAGAGGAAAAAAGAGAAATTACGTAAAAGTACGGTGAAATTTACAGTTCTGCAAATTAACAATGTTTTCCATTGCACTAATTAAAAAAACTTTGACGTAACATATTCGTCAGATATCATGAGAAATAAACTTTAGGCAAACAGCTTTTTATTTATTAGATTAAATTGTCAACTGTAGAGTGAAGAAACAACTTCCGAAGATCCTTCCGTAAAGTGTCCGTTATTCCGTATTTTTTATTCAAGTTTTAATTACAACTCAAATCTGTTTTCGTAAAAGAATCCGAAAAAAAGAAAAGCTTTATTGATCGACTTTCGCAGGTAGCAATTTAAATATATAATGCTTCGAAAATGCTTGTCGGGCGCAAGAGGGACACTATCTTGGACGGAACAAAGAGCGCGACGTTGTTTGTTGCAGAAATGTTCTCAACGAGCGAGAGGCAAGAAGCGTATTCAGCCTCCACGGACGGACAATGAGAGGGCTCTAATTGGCTGAATCAAATTAAGAGTCCGGTCCGTGTTTTCATCGTTGCCAATTTCGTAATTGGATACACGGCCGAATTGACCAATTGTTTGCACCGTTCTGGACATTCATCCGCCTGCCTCGTTAATCGTAGCCTTCGTTAGGAAAATGCGCGGATGTGCGACGGAAACTTCGTCTCGGTCTGAACGACAGGGCGGAAATGTGGAAACGGGTGTAAGTGTCTCCTCGTGGCGGCCTTGTAGTTAGACAGCTGATCGCGCAGTGACATTCCCACGCTTGACGATCGATCGCCGTGCGCGCGCTAAAGCGCGGAGTAAACTCGCGACGACTCGAAAATTATTCCCAAACAAATCCGTCATAGCAAAACTTAATTCATAAGTAATCTTATTTAATTTGTCGAGTTTCTCTACATATAGTACTCCAATTTATAATTGATACTTATAATTGATATTTTATATATAATAAAATGCACAGCAAATGTATAAATATTTTAAACGATATGATAATAAATGATTTTACAAAAGGAATAAATATTTAAAAAAATACTATCTGAGTGTACCTAGTCTCGTACGTACACCGTCAGATCGTATTTCTATTTATTTCTCTTGTAAACTTTAAAATCATAAATTGAAAGATTTTTAAATATTTCTTTATATTATTCAAACATAGAAACTTTTAGTTTATATATCTACTTAAAATCATTAAAATTTCATATGTAAATCGCATTCAATCGGTGAAATTGACAATTCCTTCGAAGTTCGTCCGTCACTCTAGCATCTCCTTAAGTAATTCGAAAGTTATTCTTAAGTCTATTAAAAATAAAAAATAAAAATAAATATGAATTAAAATTTCAATATAAATTAAAATAAAATTTTCTTTTAATTAAGTAAAAATTACATTTATTAGATTCTTAATTCTGTAAAATATTTCATGTGTATGATAGTTTACACTATTACTAAAAGATTATGACAGGCTTTAGAAATTCTTTGATGTTGTAGATCGAATCAGGTCTACAAATAAAATACACAATGATATTATCTTTGCCAAATGTACTCATTGAAACTACTCGTGGAAAAGTATTTCACAGTGCTGGAATAATTTCGCGTGTTAGAGAGTCTTAATTAATTAAATATACTTCATCAGATACGTATTTGTCGTCGGATTTACGCGTCGTAAAACAGGTTTACGATATGGCTACCAAAATCATAAATTGGACTAAATTCTTTCTTTTTGAGTCACGAGAGCAAATCTGCTTCTTTTTCGTTTAAACAAAAAGATTTTCATTGCTATCGATATGAAATCATTTACAATAAGTGTGATCCTTAACAATTGCACTCAAAAGTTTTCAAAAAGAAGCAATTATTG
Organism: Trachymyrmex septentrionalis; assembly: GCF_001594115.1. NCBI lineage: Eukaryota > Metazoa > Arthropoda > Insecta > Hymenoptera > Formicidae > Trachymyrmex > Trachymyrmex septentrionalis. The sequence continues at coordinate 950,294 of NW_017305916.1, forward strand.
ATCTAAATAGTATATTTCGATAACACAAAATGCTGTAATATTTAAGAATAAACTATATTTTCTTAATGCAAATAAAATGTTCATAAATTACCTCATTTTTCACAAATAATAAATCGAATAAAATTTATTTTTCTTCATTTTTTAAAATCTCTTCTTGTTAAACTGCGAATCGGTACAATCACTAATCGATCAAGACACACAAACAACACATATGTCCTTGACGAAAATTGATATCTGACCGAATTAAAAAGCAATATATAAATTATGTCAGATTTCTTGGAAGCAATAGCGCCACGTGGCAATTTCAACCGATTAGTCATAAGAATAATAATTTGGGCCACGTGATAAGTCTCTTCTTTTTCATCGTAACACTTGTGCTTATGTTATTCGTTCTACAAATTAGTGCAGCGACTCAAAATTGTGTTTTTCTACGTGAACATCTGCGCAACGAAAATACCACGCTCGAATACGAAAGAATAAGCCGTCGAAATCGTAGAAAACAACGAAGATAAATTGACCATTTCGTTAACCTTTTAAATCGTGTGAAAAATAAACTTGTGGAAGCGGATTTAATTTAATTTCTTATACAACGTTGAACTAAACGTTGTATTCGTTTAAATTTTCTAAGATTAAATATTAAATTTGCCAAAAGGTCGAATTTAACACAAAATTTTAATACTCAGAAATGATTTCGGTAATAAAAAAAATAAGCTATTATATGTACTCTTACATAGAGAAAAAAAGTTACTAAATTTTAATAAATATTTCTTTAAGTGTATAGAGTCCAAACGAAATATTTACTAAATGTAAATACATATTTATTAGATACAAGAACTATTAATTCGATTCAACTATTTTTTTTTCACTTATCTAAATATTTATTTTACGTAAGTACCCAAATATTCCGCTAAAACTATTCGAAGAAATATTTATTAAAATGTAATAATTTTTTTTCTCAGTGTAAATAAGATTACTATTTTTAAAAATCAATCTTTCAAATCATTCAATCTTTTAAAAATAGATAATATATAAATTCTTTTTTGGATAATCACATAGGAGATTAATATTTTTGTATTATCTGCCGAGTTATATCAAGAGATTAAAAGAGCGCATTCCAAAAATGACGGAAAATAGAGGAAAAATCGTATCTTCCGTTACGATTATACGTATTAAATGTCAGCCTGACGATATTATTGAGTAGATCCGACCTTCGTGAACTCAGACTCAGGGATAAAAAAAGATCGGCGAAATTCGTAGCGTATCTGTCTGGTATATCTCGTCGTAAAACGGCGATTTACGATCCAACGGAATTATAAACTTCCATCTCGAAAATCCGTGCGAGCGTATGCAATCGGATAAAGAAATGCTTTTTCAATGGTTTACGTGATTCTGTGAATTCTAGTGTGTTCGATCAGAGTTCGAATTTAATTATAATACTGATATAATTTTTAGATTGCATTATTTTATACAGGTATCCTATTTTCACCAGTGCAAATTCGGCGGAACGTTTTCGGAGACCATGTAGATCGCGCGTAACCGATTTAATTTAATACTTTAATTTAACTCTCGCAATATGAAAATCTAAAACTGGAATTACATCGAATTTAATCGTTAGTGTCGATATAGCGATAGAAAGAGAGAGAAAAAATGATGTGCGATAGATCAATATATATTCAATAAAGCAAATATATTGATTGCAATCAATTAGAATTGCGTGATTAAAAATCGTCTCTGTATGCTAGAAAATCGTCGACCAATAAAAAGCTATTTGAAATTGTTTCGCCGATCAATCACTAAATTATTCGTCGGGTTACAATGTCGAAAACAGTGTTCCAATAATTCGAGAGAGGGGGAAAGAGGGATAATTGAATCCAAAATCCACTTTTAACGCAGTCATATTCGTACGTAAGTTGTTTAATAAAAATCATTTACTCTTCATTATACCGTTGATTAAGTATATTTCCTATTGTATTCAAAATTCTCAAAGAATAAAATTAAAAATATTAAACAATATTACTTTATTACGAAATTCTTTGTTTAATTATATCATTTTATTCTTCAAGATCTCACTCTTCCACGTATTTAATTCGTAATAAGAACCTTTATTGTTTTTAAAATAACTATACGATTCGTAGGAGTCTACTAAAGCTTTAGTTATTAGTTTTATTTAAAAAAAAATTTTCAAATTTAAAACTTTGAAAATAAGATTAAAAAATATAAAATTATTCTAAATCATTACTATTTACAAATTAAGAAAAATCTTCGGATTATCAGGGGATTCATATGATAATTCCAGTTACAAATTATTGAATATCATTACATCTTTTTTGCTTAAATATTATTGTTCCAAAAGAATACTTCAGAAAATGAGCTTGTTATACAATATAAATGTAAAATTAATTATTTGTAAGATAAAAAATATGGTATAAAAAACAACGTAACGCACTGGCACGAGTTACACGCGAACATTCATCTATAATAGATCGAAATGTTTAATTAGATTCATCATGCAACGTGATGCGTCATTCTGTATGATATCATTTCGAATAATGAAAAACCACTTGCGAGATATCGAGCGAGTCTTCGAATGTCCCACCAATTAAAAGATGCGAATGACGCGCTCGTTGTAATATATGCACGAACGACGAAATCCCCGGCGTACTTACGTGGTTGCTTATTCACCTTCGCAGTGAACATGATTTGTCGAATACTTCCTCGACTTTTCGACTCTTTATACGGATTATCAAGATTCCTTGCGTAGTCGATAGCGATATAAAGACAAAGAAACGAACGCGTTACAAGTAGCAATAGCTTGAGAAAGCCTGCATCGAACAACGTCGTTTTTCGTTTGACATTCCATGCGTGCGACATCTGCTGAGGAATATTAATGACAACCGTAGTCACAAAAGTACGAAAAGGTGTACATTAATGTTGCATAATAAAAACATCGATCAAGACCTTGTCATCGTTCTCTGTATCAATATAATGTGCGATAATGATCCCCTGTGCCGTCATAAATAAATAGATAAATTAGAAAAGTTTTTAATTATGAAAATTTTCGGAGTTATCACTTACTGCATTAGTCATTACGAACATTATTGAGTTTAATTTTGATAAAATCGATTGCCTTTATGAGAGATAATATATATCGATTTTTAACTGTATTTTAACAACGAATATACAAATAATGTATGTTAATCTATATTTTTAATCATTTCCTATCAGCGATATTTGCAATTATATTTTTCTATAATTTCGCTATACATTATATATATATAT
>NW_017305916.1:953672-963517 GCF_001594115.1 Trachymyrmex septentrionalis
TTGAACAATAGTTTCTTATCAAATTATGATATGATTACGTTCTTAAAATAGCAACAACTAAGTACATTTTATAATTCTTAATAAATCGTCTTCTTAGAATTTAAAACAGTTATCTGAATATAGAATCTAGATGTTATCTGCGTTTTAACGATAATTACTTTAATTTTTATCGTACAGATTACTGACAATTAATCTAGCGGATACGTGAATGCAAGTTCTTTAGCATGTTTTGCTTAGAACAATATTTGGAAAGTATATTATTTTATTTTGATTTATTACGCGCATTAATTGTAGAAAGTTATTAAATGTCAATAAATTATTTTTACTCACGTACGTTTCATGCCTCCCATTTATCTTACTTATGTATGTAATGAACTGATAATTCATTGAAGTAATATATTCAGGATTACTACAATTAATTTTTTTTTTATTATGTTCATCATGCATTAAAGAAAATTGACGCTTTAGAATATAAATTTTCCAAAATTATATTTAAAATTATAAAAATATTTTTTTTTATAAAGCTTGTCAAAAATTTTTTATTTCAAAAACGTTTTTTTCCCATACGACAAATCTTTAAAAATATTACAAATAAACCTTATCAACTCATTTTGCCGAATTTAGAATTATAAAAAGATGAAATTTTCTAATGAAAGATATTTTTGAGAAAAAATCTTTTAAGTAACATTTCCGAGACATTTTTTTTCAATATACTTGTGTTACAAGTGACTTCACAAATTCTTGTACGAGAAAATATTTTTTTATTTCTTTCTCCCACTCGCGAGAAAAAATACTATTTGACGTGCATGTACTTGTCTAGGATTTTCAATTTATGTCATCACCTCTTCCAATTCCCATCGGTAATTGTATTTTTTATTATGCTGATCACAGAGTATTTCATAAAACATTCTAACCACAACTTATAAGAGAGCAGACTTGGCGTTTGCATTTTGCGTATAACCACACAATCAAATTTTATCTGCACATTATTTATTATACTTTGCAAAATTGATGAACCGATCCATTGTCTTACGCAATTTTAATACTAACGTGATTTATTTCGATTGTAAATATCTCGCTCATTTCGCTCTCCACTGATTTTAATTGCCAATGCAAATCATGCTGACGTATTTCATCACAAAATCGTAATTGCGATATTATATGCGCAATATCTTACTTTCTAAGCCACGATGAAATTATCTTCGAGTAAATTCAAAGCACGTCGTAACAAAGTAGCCAGTAAAGTCGCTTTATATAAAGACAAAAGTAGATAAGAAATAAATCTTTCTTTTTAACTTTTTAGCTTTTTAAATACAATACATAAAATTTATGTGTTTTCAGTAGAAGGGTGTATATAATATAAAAAAAAAGCAATATTATATTTGTCAAAATTGAAATAATTCCTTTTTTAAAAATGCTGATAATAATAATCAACAAAAAAATAAACATAAATATAATTCTTTTTTAAAAATCTTTTTTTAAATTCTTGTGTTTTTAATTAATTTATCATTAAAATTACAAATATATCGTTAAATAAAAAGTCCAAAAGTAACATAATATGCAAATGTTTTTAATTTTTAGGAAAGTTAGCAGCATTTGGAATAGACAGAGCAGACACTATATGTAGGAAAACATAATAAGTGTACCGCATATTGTACCACCGCACGAGGTACAAACTAACTTGATTTGAGTTAATTATCGTGCTATGAACTAATTAAAACATAATTCAAATTGACCGTTATAATTATTCGTACCGTATGGTAAACTTTCGCCAACACCTTTCCACACAAGAAGACAGTCACGAAAAATATCCGCAATTTTGTCCTAATTAATGACACGCTGATGAGAATTTAATACGTAATTAAATATAATTTGCAACAATTATAAGCACTGAGATTCAGAAAGCGATCACATCTGTCACATCTTTTTTCTCAACTAATCTGTGAATTAATTAAACCAAACATTACTGCGCATTGATTGTTGATTAAATTACTTTTTACTATATCTTTAATATATGGATCGAATAAAATTAAATAAAATAAATATATGAACTCAGCGATTATTATGTAATAATCAACATTAATATTATCTCTAATGTTGTCGATATCGCTAAGCCATAATTATACACAGAATTATTTTAAAATCCTTATATAGCTATAAACTTTCATAATTCTCTCAGTACATGATAAAATTAATCTGTATAAAAATATAAAAATTTTAAAATTTAGTATTTATTACATTTGTAAGTTCTCTATCTATTAATTTATACTAATTTTCTCAACAAATGGATAAAAAGAAGTGAACCGATTTCTTAGCTATCATGTTCATCAGATTTGAAATCATTAATTCAATTTCTTTCTATGAGAACATATTAAGATTATCTATTTTGTTTAACAAAAAATTTGGTCGACAAATTCTTCAAAGAATTTATAGATTACGATAATTAATGTAAATCAAAATACAAAATCAAAATCCGTAGAATGTATTCGTAGAACTTTAAAATCATATCTCGATTTGTATATATAATGACGATATTGAAAAGAAATATTCTCAAGAAAGAACGTTTATAAAACTAAAATAAATTCTTTAATTTATCTCTTTTACAGAACTTTCATATATAAAACGGAAATTATAAAAGTTTAAAGCTGTACAAAGATTTTATCATCCATTATAATATAATGTAAAAAAATGATCGAGAGAACAATGTATTCTTTCTTTTAAATTAACAACATAATAAAAGTTATAATTCTACAATTTTATTTAATTTTAAATTAAAAATTAACAAAATTAAAATTTCAGATGTCATAACGAATAATAGTTTTTACATCTTACCTAATTTTTCACAAATTGAGATAATTAAGTAGAATATTTATACAAAAAACTTAGAATTTGTTGATTTTCAGAGAAACAGATTTCTGAAACATACACTTCCTATTTTAATACAATCTACAAAATGTTTGAAGACGAATAAAGTATGAAATATCGAACTTTAAAGATTTTTAGACTGAATAATGCGAATTAATTCCAATTGTGAATCAATCGCGAACATCATTCGATAGAATGGAACTTCACGACTAGCCGATGGCGGTGCTCTCTTGCTTTCCTTTCAAGGTTGACGGCAGGTACTTGCCTGAATCGATTATCGCTCGACGCGCTTCGTTGAGTGTGAAGAAGATTGGCAGATAGAATTTGCATTAGTATGCAACAAGAATTCTCCTTCCTCCAATGATAACAGGGAATAGAAGCGATAATGCAAAATCTTGAAATACTCGATCATAAAGAGAATGATTGTAGAATTTACTATTCAACAAACACACATGCTATAAGACATTTAGGAAACCTTCTAAAAAAACAAGAAATATAAATGTATGGGAAATATCAAATTTATGAATTATGAATTGCTCCTCCCTGAACAATATAAATAAATAATCAATAATTTACTTTATAAATCAATTATTTGAGCAGTTTGCCAAAGAATATGATAGTAAAATGAACTTTAATCACGCAACATAAATCAGTTCAAGTTTCAGTTGACAAATTTTTTATTTGCATTTAAAATTATATACTCTTACAAAAGTTAGATGCATTACTATTATTTCCCAGAACTTCTCGTAATATCTTTTAAAAAATATCGAAAAACTTCTGTTTCTAGTTACAACGAGAAGAATACAATAATTCAATTATAGTCACTATTTGAGAAAATTCTTAAGATTCTGTCGACAACATTTGAAAAAGTATTCACAAAATCAATAAGATGACGTCGAAAGGAAAGTTTGAGATGTCGGCGGATAAGATCGTTTTTAATGAAATACAAGCGATGTCACTTCACAGCCACTTCTTCGATAACAAAATGTCAAGAAGAGGATGTTTGATTATGAATTAGGGAATTATGTAAGCATGTAAACATCGCGAATTTTTGGGTCAAGGCTTCCCTTATCATTCAACGTGTTCGGTTCGTGATTTGCGGCGCGTTACTTTTCCATCGTTTACAAAAAGAAAAAATGTCATACGCTGTCTCGAAACTGTTGCGAACGACGTAAAAAGCACGTACCGAGGAAAATAATATTAACTACGCCAACGTGTTCATATTGTGCATTATTATTGATTTTTTTAAACCGACACAAATCGCTTCTTTTACTGACTTTTTCGAGCTTGTGTTTGACATACTTTGTAGTTTAATAGAATAATGCACGAGTCATACGTGACAACATGTAAATAATTTCTAAATTAAAAATAGAATAATAAATATTGATAAAATAGATTATCCAATGTGAATATAAAATTAATGCAGTGACATTTAATTGTGATCGATGTAAAATAAAACTTGATGCGATATTATAATTTCGCTTTTATTAATATAGATTCTAATTTTATCCCATTATCCGGAATATCACACTTAATATTTCGCTAGAAATAATACTCGCTAATAGGAATATACAGAGAATTTATCCCAAATGAATAATTAGCAAATCCAAGGTCAGCAGACAAGCGACGAATTAATCTTAATTCTTAGTCAGCTTCACGTTGTCGAGTCGAAAGTTTCAATTCCCGTCTGACCCATTTGTTGGACGACTCAAGGTGGTCGTTCGGCTGCACCAGCCATTGCAATTTTAAAATATCGAATGTACCTTTCCAGATGTTGATAAACATCAACGGTATTACCGCCCAGCTGCAATCGCTGACCTCTAAACTGTTCACCCGTACGAACTTCTGCAGTTTTCATAGAACACCAATGTCTAAAATCACTGGCGGAACGACGTCGACTCGTTCTTCGATTCGCGCGAACGCGTTCTTGCCATTGTACCGAGGAAATGAGCTATCGGCGAAGAAAGATAAATGTGTACTTCTCTTTCTGTGCCTTCGTCGTTTCGAAACTTTATGGCGAAGACGGCCGTCAGATTTCTTGGATCGTATACTATCGGTCCGCGTTTTCAATGATTTTCTATAAAATATCAGAGGTTCTCTTTTCTCCGACGTCTACAGTTCAAGTTCATAGACTGAACGAAGATATCGAAACAAACTAAGTAATTTGTAAAAGAGCTTGAACAATTTCACATATAAGCGTATCTAAATGAACGGTTTAGCAAAATTTATACGATAAAAATAAAAGATTCAAAGTAAAAGAGTGGATTAAATCCAGAAATCGTGTAGATCTTAAACGCGATTACTTAAAGTGGTTCTTACGAATCGTGAATCTAATTCACTCGTATTTTAAATGGCTACGTAATATTGCAATGTGATCTACTTCTTCGGATTTTAATGTAATTTTTTAGTCGCTATGAGTGTACTTGTAATACTTATAATATCAACAAAAATTAGTAAAAATTTATATATGAAAAGAACGATTTTACTGAAATAGTTAGCTAAATAAATTTAAAAATAATTTTGTTGGGTATCGTCAAAATAATTATATAGAAATCTCTCTCAAGCATAAGCAATACAAAAAGTTTTGACATTCCAGCAACCAGTTTGAACGTTCTACATAATTATCTTGATGGTCCAACATTATTTTCAGATCTAGCTGTATTTTCATAGATATTTCAGCAAAATCATCTTCATGTATTTATATCAATTTTTATATCTGCAGAAACAATTTCATGAATTAACCAAAACTCGGGAGTTGCCGTCTGTTACAGGCATTCGTTGAGTTAAAGTAACACAATATCGTTTTGTAAAGGTGTGTATCCACCAACATTAAAGAACTTTTTGTTATCTATTGTTGCTAAAAACAACTGACTTATAGCAACTAGTAGAAACAATTTGTCTCTACCGAATAAACTCAATTCGGAGGAACATTTTAGTTTAGTTACAGTTATTGAGGCAACAATATGTTTCCGTAACTTACTGTATTCACCAAATCAACAAAGTTACATGTTTTAACTACAGTTCCCGGTTTTCGGTCAGAGACTTCGGCTTTCTGACCAAATCTCCGGCTGTTGCCTACATTTGTTACTTCTACAAGCAACTTATGTTTCTGTTCCTGGTGACAATGAAGAACATCGAGAAACACAATGGAATTTTTACGGAAATAGGAAACAAAAACACATATGTTGTTCTATCTATGTTTCTTTGGTGGACACGCACCTTTAGATAATTGTCGGCATTCGCCAACAGACACCTACGTGGGAGAAAAGAAGTGACGGAAAATTCCAATTGCGTTTGATCGCTGCAATATCAAATGATAATCGATTAATACACGGTACCTGCTGTCGAATGAGAAAAAGTCGAAAAGCAACGAAGAGTTACGGGAATAAATTCGTGTAGTCTGCAAAGATGCGCGGATTTATGAAAATTCGAGAAACTTGCAACCTACTCGTGCACGAACGATATAATAAAAATGTACGAATGATCGCGAGTTACGGCCAGACCAGATTCCTGTCACAAGGCGCTCCGAAAATATCACCGCGAACGATTTACAGAAACCGATAACGTTTGCAAGCGAAAACGCAAACAGTTTATCGGTGGGAACATTTGTTCGCTACTGTAAGTCCGCTCGTACGTCTTCTTCAGCTTCATCCGCGCGTGTAACTGAAGCCGCCCAATGCGTTTCACCAAAAAGATGATCCTCGATCAACACCACTAGCTAACGCGATGGAAGAGAATCAGCGCAATATGAAAACGATCGATCTTCGTTCGCGTCGCTTCCAGCAAGAATGCAGCACGATTCTTAACTGAAGCACGGCGATTGAATTGAATTGATATTATGAAAACAACGTACGTTTATATAATACTTCTCGGGAATTGAGATAGCTTATGGAATGTGTCATGGAAATGTGTTGCAAATTCAGAGTACACAAGTGAAAACAAGTATAGGTACACAAACAATCTATGTAATATAAATTGTTTATGCTATTGGAATTTATATCTGCTATGTAAATATTATGTTTCGTTTCGAAAAATAATATTTACGCATCAGAGATTTCATTGTTAAGTAAACAACGCTGTTTCTTAATTTTTTAAATTACGATCAGAATATGCAATTAAACATTAAAACTTTTACAAAATCGTAGAACTCACTGTTTGATCGTTTCTTTAACTATTCCAACCGTTGTATATTCTGTTATCTTACTACATTTCATAAACAATTGCATTTTTACGTTAAAACGTGCATAAAATCGAATCTCTAATCATGTGCACTACGTATAATACGCTTATTATCACGTGAATTACCTTGGACTGAAGAGAAATCGGTTTTACTCTACGTGAAGATACATATCTTTTTATTCCAACGAGTACTCACATGCAAAAAGTCGTTCTGTCACTGTGGGTAGATACGAAGTAACGGCATAAAGATTACTCACCTGTAAAAAAGAAATTGAATGTATTAAATATTAATAATTATATAAGTAAATAATTTAAATATACCTTTAAGTTTAAAACTATGAATTAATTTTAAAAAAATGCGCTATGTTACAAAAATATATTACATATCTAATGTAAGTAAGGATATATTAAAAATGAAAATCATAAATTTTTCCCCGTTAATTTCGAATTACAAAGTTTCCTAAAATAAGTCGATCGAATATTATCCTTCCTTCCAATTATTTTTCCTCTGCACGTTTCTCGTTCTTATAATTTAATTCTTTTATACTTTTTCAATTTCTCCAGAACACAATTTTTGTATTCAACAATTTTTATATTTTTTAATCTTACAGTTACACAGAGAGAAACGTGTACTTGCATAAACGTGCAGCCCATGCTTATTGCAGCTTTTTTTGCATATTGCAGGACGCGCGCGTGTGAAAGATATAGGAACGTTCACGTAGCAATGGCAAAATCGATAAATCGCATATTGTTTATTGTTCGTCCGATATCCGAGACTAGTACGTTTCTCAATATGACGCCTGCCCGGTTTTCGCGGGACACGTGTCTGTCTCGAGCATGCAACACAACACGAACGCAGAGTATGGAACCAGAGTATTGTCTCCTTCGAGCTATCGCGCGTGTCTCGCAAAAGCTATCTCGCGCACGTTTCCTTTCGTCTCGTCGATGCTTTCGCGCTGTATCGCCCGAGATATGCTGGAAAGTTATTTGTGTCCGCCATTCAATCTCCCACGCTCGATACGCGACAATATGTATGAGGGAAAACCGAACGAGAAGGAAGCAGTTTCCGGAATTCTCCTGATTTTTCAAAAGAGAAACGACGGTCGATCGTCCTTTCACGATGGGCTTAGATTCGCGATAAGCGCTTCCGATCGCTCGGATAAAAGTAGCAGAGTAGCCGCTGCCACTCCGTTTCATTTTGTATTCGCAGCACGATTTCCGCCGTTTTTCGGTCGCTTCCGCTCGGAAACGCAACAGAAGCGCAATGAATTCCGGACTTTGCCGAAAACGTGATTTCACTGGCATAGGATTTCACTGGTAATAGGATGAAGCTTCGCTAATTTGAAATAATGCGGTTGTCAAGATAATAATGCGTTCGTTCTAGAGATGAGAAAAAATATTGGAAGATTCAAGTCAAAATCCTCTACTTGATTTTGGGATTTTTGAGATTTTGCATTGCAGAGGTATGCTGTGACAAATTTTAAAATAAAATATCAAACGAAATATCAAATGTAATCGAATAAAAAAGTCGCGTCTCTTTGCGATCGTTTCAACGAAAAAATGTTACGCTTCTTTTATTCTATTTAGAATGTAGTAATTTCTACAATAATTTATTTTATCAATTACAACAATTCGTCTTAATACTATATAAATTATAATAATTACAATAATTTGGTCTTGTCAATTTTCATTTTTGCTTCACAAACCAGCGAACCAGCCAAATTAGTGATATTTTCTAATAATTTCTCGTATATAACAATTATTCATCTACATAAATTTGTGATGTATATACAATAGATCGAGTTTTTCTGTCGCTGTTATTTGAACTTCTCGTGTGTACGATCTAATATATGTTTTCAGCTCTAATTAAGTTTTTCTCGTAATATGAATCCCGCGCAATCTGATTTTCTTTCCTTCAGTAAATACGAAAACACTTCTATCAGCAATTTTAATCTCTTTTACAAATAGCAAAATGGAAGAAAAATATAGCGAGAAAGAGAGAAAAGGATCGCAAAAAAAAAAAAAACAATGCAAAGAAGGCGAATTCTTATGTGGAAAAAACATTTCGCTGGTATTTCCTTGTGCCGCCTTGTAGTACAGGAGGCGAGGAATCACAAAGATCCGCTTGCAGGCCTGTTTGTCGCGAAGTATCCTTGAGCACAAGTCGCACCCGCCGAGCGAAAGGGGCTAGTTCGAATGCTGGTAAACTGGAGTACTTCGTCAAGATTACGAAGGTCGCGGACTTTTCGCGGCTTCTTGCGAGACTTTTGCAGATTTGCGCGACTTTGATGACTCGGCGTACCGTCCGAGACAATTATCGGCTCCGCCGACCGGCAGATGCCGAGTGAATTCTTCGTCGGAGCCGGCGTACATAGCCAGCCGTTGACCATGGGCAAAGAAACTCATCGGGGCGAAGCAATGACCGACCGACGAGGCGGAGCTTTCTTGCATGCATGATTAGGCTACGCCCGTAAAACCTGATGGAACCTGTTTGAAACCCCGCAGACGTGTTCACACGAACGAGTAAGAGAAAGACTCATTCATTCAGGTGTGTTCAGCTATAAATAGAATTCCCGGAAGGCGGGGCCGCAACAGCCGATCTTCTCCTTCAAGCAAAGTGCTTTTCAAACGACATGATACGCTTCATGTGCGATTCTCAATCGAGCATTGCAATATTTTCACAGCAATAATCTAGATATTTCAATGCTGTTGCCATAGAAGTGACTCTTGAATTTGACATTATTATTATTATTATTATTATTATTATTATTATTATTATTATTATTATTATAGCAATAGAT